>NC_037094.1:67994818-68203630 GCF_002994745.2 Rosa chinensis
TTGACCAGGCATCAATATAATCCCAGTAAGTATAGTGTTGAGGAATAAAATCTTGAGAAAACCGTTTGGGAGTCATTGGGTGTTGATTCCAATCATCGAATGTTAAAATTTGGCGAATTTGAATTTTGGAATGAGAGATTTGGCCACTGGCTTTGTCTTGGTTGTGGGTGATTGTGATTGAATTGGTATCAACCAAGATTAACTATTTGGTGGACAAGGAAGAAGAACAACAGGATACATTCCTTGAACAAACTTTTGTTGTAATTCTAGTCTACGAAGATAGAATTGATATTCAGCAATTTTACTTTTCAAATGAGCTATTAAAAACATGATATAAAAGATACCTTGAAATTGTTGAAACTTTGATTGATGAAAGTGTTTGAATACAAGATTGATCTTGATGAGAGCAAGTATGCAGGCTACTATGCAACTCTAAAACTCTCAAAAACAACTCTTCAGGTCTCTAAAAAGACTCTGCCTATATTGGTACATTGGATGGCCTTTTATAGCCAATTACAATACTGTTACAAGTTTACAGCTGGAAAGTAAAATGATCTTCTTTGGATTTGAAGAGATTTGTCAAGATAAGATCTTGCCGACTTTTGTTGTGATTCGTGTCAGGCTTTGAAGACTTTTGTCGTTATTCTGCCAATCTTGACAGACTTTGAAGACTTTGGTGTATCAACTTTTGACGTGTTTCTTGCCATGCATGAATCTAGTCATGCTAGAGAGTAAAGTCACCATCTTTGAAAATCTTGGTCATGTCACCATCACTTGCTTTTGGAAAGAAAGTCTTGCTTGAAATCTTTGCTTTTGCTTTTGAGTGTTCCTAGCATGGAACGTGTCATCAAAGGGTGAATTTTGAGGGAGGTGGCACTATTCACATATGTCCCAATTATCAAGATTAGGACATCTGTAAACATTGGTTCTTGTCCGTTTGCAGATCTGATTTGGGTTTTGTCTCAAATTGAATAGACATAAGCTTTGACTTCTCTAACTATTTGAGTATGAGCATCTGTCCATGCTGGAGGGGTTTTCTTTAATCTTTGATAAAGGGGTTTGCACACAACTGTTAGCTTTTCATAGAAGTCAGATATATAATTGAGACATCCTAAAAATCTTTGTAATTGAGTTTTATCCTTAATTTCATCAGGAAATTTGTTAGCAAACTCAATTGCTCTAGAAATTGGGACTATAGTACCTTGTTTGATATTGTGTCCTAAGAATCTAATTTCTGTTTGAAATAATTTAATTTTTGGTGCTGACAACACTAATCCATTGGTTTTAATAATTTGAAAGAATTTATAGAGATGTTTCCAATGTTGATCAATATTTTCTGAAAAGATTAAAACATCATCTATGTAAACAATTGAAAAATTTGAATAAGGATTAAAACCAATTTGAGACCTGAAGAGTTGTTTTTGAGAGTTTTAGAGTTGCATAGTAGCCTGCATACTTGCTCTCATCAAGATCAATCTTGTATCAAACACTTTCATCAATCAAAGTTTCAACAATTTCAAGGTATCTTTTATATCATGTTTTTAATAGCTCATTTGAAAAGTAAAATTGCTGAATATCAATTCTATCTTCGTAGACTAGAATTACAACAAAAGTTTGTTCAAGGAATGTATCCTGTTGTTCTTCTTCCTTGTCCACCAAATAGTTATGAATATGATTGCTACAATTTATATTATATTTCTTCAATGAATTTTGAATGGAGAATTTCAATGATTCAAGGTTTATTAAATTATTATAGAGAAGAACGATCTTCTAGACAAAAGGTTGATAAGACCTAGCAAATCTCCATGGAGTTGTTCAATCATATTCATAACTATTTGGTGGACAAGGAAGAAGAACAACAGGATACATTCCTTGAACAAACTTTTGTTGTAATTCTAGTCTACGAAGATAGAATTGATATTCAGCAATTTTACTTTTCAAATGAGCTATTAAAAACATGATATAAAAGATACCTTGAAATTGTTGAAACTTTGATTGATGAAAGTGTTTGAATACAAGATTGATCTTGATGAGAGCAAGTATGCAGGCTACTATGCAACTCTAAAACTCTCAAAAACAACTCTTCAGGTCTCTAAAAAGACTCTGCCTATATTGGTACATTGGATGACCTTTTATAGCCGATTACAATACTGTTACAAGTTTACAGCTGGAAAGTAAAATGATCTTCTTTGGATTTGAAGAGATTTGTCAAGATAAGATCTTGCCGACTTTTGTTGTGATTCGTGTCAGGCTTTGAAGACTTTTGTCGTTATTCTGCCAATCTTGACAGACTTTGAAGACTTTGGTGTATCAACTTTTGACGTGTTTCTTGCCATGCATGAATCTAGTCATGCTAGAGAGTAAAGTCACCATCTTTGAAAATCTTGGTCATGTCACCATCACTTGCTTTTACTATACTTACTGGGATTATATTGATGCCTGGTCAAATGTTTTTTATCTTCAAAATAAAAACAGGCATTATCCTATGATTGATAAGACCTATTTGCAAGTCCTGTATTATTCCTACTTGTTTAATATTGGTGGACAAGGAAGAAGAACAACAGGATACATTCCTTGAACAAACTTTTGTTGTAATTCTAGTCTACGAAGATAGAATTGATATTCAGCAATTTTACTTTTCATTGGGTCTAGAAGAAATTCAAGATCTTCTAGACAAAAGGTTGATAAGACCTAGCAAATCTCCATGGAGTTGTTCAGCTTTTTATGTTCAGAAGGCTTCTGAACTAGAAAGAGGAGCTCCAAGACTTGTAATTAATTACAAACCTTTAAACAAAGTCCTTCAGTGGATAAGATACCCAATTCCAAATAAAAGAGATTTACTCAAAAGACTAGTTCAAGCAAATGTTTTCTCAAAATTTGATATGAAATCTGGTTTTTGGCAAATCCAAATCGCAGAAAAAGACAAGTACAAAACAGCATTTAATGTTCCCTTCGGACATTACGAATGGAATGTTATGCCCTTTGGACTCAAAAATGCCCCTTCAGAATTTCAAAATATGATGAATGATATTTTTAATCCTTATTCAAATTTTTCAATTGTTTACATAGATGATGTTTTAATCTCAGCCTAAGAATTAAGTCAATCTCCCTCTAAAATCTCTTAAATCCCGATGACTTCTGAATCGAGTAGTATTTCAGATACTATGCTAAACTGTGAGGAGTGGTCTTTTCATAGCTTAACTGAAATTGTAGGAAATTGGAAATTACCCAAGAAAAGCTACAGTGAAATATACAAAATAGGCACTTTTGACTTCAAAACTTTATATTCAATTAAGACACAAGAACAAACTATTGAAGTAGGTTCTGACCATCAAATTATTCAAATGTTTACTCAAAAAGCTTTAGCAGAACACAAAAAGAAAGACTACAAGTATTTGCATATAGGTGCAGTACAAGTAGGAATTCAACCCTTGACCAGAAATGGTCTCAAAGCCTCTGTTTTTGTTGCTCTACGTGATTGTAGACACAGAAACTTTGAAGACTCAATTTTAGGACTAGTTGAATCAAGTTTATGCAATGGTCCTATTCACTTTGAATGTTTTCCCAACTTTCCTGTGTCACTTAATGATCCAGGACTTTTAAAAGCTTTAACCCTAAATGTCAAAACACATGGTTATTCTAGAAGATCTTGAATTTCTTTTTTGCAATATTCTAATAATTCATTGTTCATTTGAATTGGTCTTGCCTTTGTAGGGATTTTTCTTTCGTCAAAGTCTTTTTCGTATGGAAGTTCAACCATGTGGGTTTTCCTTAAAACTCGCCGAAGATAAAAGCATCTGGATCATGATTTGCGAAATGAGATTGAACCTCATCCGTGATGTCATTGTCGTCATCTCCATTGTCACTTTGTGATATTTGAGATAATACTTCTTTGAGCTTCATGGCATACTCGTGAGGGGAAGAGATGCCTGCTAGCTGACTTTGAATCTTGGATTTTTGTAACAAGAATTGGCTTTGCTCTTGACTTTGGACTATTGATCCTTGCTTCCAATATTGAGGATGGGTCTTGAACCATTGGAGGAGGGACTCTTCAGAGAACTTGTCAACTGTGAAGCCATCCCACCACTTCTGTTTGAATCTTCTGACCAGTGTCATTGAACTGTCTTGATTTGGTGGAGATACAATTATATCCCACGAGATGATCCATGCAATATTTTGAAAGGCATAAAAAGTAAAAATTGCATCAAAGGGTTTGATGATAGAAAGTTCACAATTTTCTTGAAAGAATTTGAATAAGCTTTTCATTGGTGGAGGCAAAATAATTTCGGTTGCACCGAAGTACTGCCACCATGATTTGAACCATGAAGGAAATTTTGGGCGAAAGTTTTTGCAAAAGAAAACAAACCAGGAATGCTGCCTGTTTTTATTTTGAAGATAAAAAACGTTTGACCAGGCATCAATATAATCCCAGTAAGTATAGTGTTGAGGAATAAAATCTGAAAGTATTGCTTGCCATCTTGCAAAAATCTGTTTAGAGGCAAGGTTCACTCATCTTCCCTGTAAAAATTCTCTTGTAAGAAAATCTGGAAGGGAATTGCTCTCTCCTTTGATGAATGCAATGTCAAAATCAAATACTGAAAGTATTGCTTGCCATCTTGCAAAAATCTGTTTAGAGGCAAGGTTTTGAACATCTTTTTCTAAAACTGATTTTGCTGCTTTACAATCAATGCGAAGTAAAAACCTTTTGTTCAAAAGATCATCTTGAAACTTTGTGATACATAGCACTATAGCTAAAATTTCTTTTTTGATAATGCTATAATTTTGCTGAGCTTGGTTCCATAAACCTGAGGTAAATCTAACCAATTGTTTAGGTTGGTCGTTTGCTAATCTTTGTTTTAAGATTCCACCATATCCGATGTCGGACGCATCTGTCTCGACAATTTTATAGGACTCTGGGTCTGGTAGCCCTAGACATGGTAGGGTTTTGACATAAGCTTTGACTTCTCTAACTATTTGAGTATGAGCACCTGTACCCTGGGATACGTCTCTGGTATCAGAGCCAAAAGGCCGAGAGGGAAGTTAGTGAGAGAGAGACCCAAACCTTAGGAGGTTGTCCTTTGAGGAAGTAGCAACTTGTGTTACGGTCATTGGTAACAAAATAATGAGGATAAGTTGTTTTTCTAAGAATTTGATACGGTTCAGTATCATAAATTTCTGGATCAATAACCAGAATGGTTTTGGTTTCAGGTTTGATAAAATATGGGCTTTTAAAAGGTTTTTGCAGGTTTGAAGATTTTGGCTGAGTAAATTTTTGAGCAAACGTTTGAGGTTGCTCCACTAAAGGAGTGAAAGAGTTCCTGATAGGAACTAATTGTCCAGCAACATTTAAAGTATTTGGACTGGAAACCAGTCTGCTTTGCTGTGGTCTTGTGGGAGTCATTGCATAGGATTCTTTTGAAGTTGGATGGGTTTTTTCACTCATCTTCCCTGTAAAAATTCTCTTGTAAGAAAATCTGGAAGGGAATTGCTCTCTCCTTTGATGAATGCAATGTCAAAATCAAATACTGAAAGTATTGCTTGCCATCTAATAATAATAATAATAATAATAATAATAATAAGCTTCCTCCAATTGTACACCCCTCAAAACACCACCATATGCAATATTAGGGTTTAGGGTTAATAATAATAATAATAATAATAATAATAATAATAATAATAATAATAATAAGCTTCCTCCAATTGTACACCCCTCAAAACACCACCATATGCAATATTAACTGAATCAAAATATCATATCCATACATAAGCAAACAAATTTCTAAAGTATAACAAATTACAGTTCAACAATTCTACTCAAGTAATTCAATCTCCTGCACCTTGTAGGTTTATAGTTGCTTAATCTGCTTCCTGATATCTTCAATCATAACCTGATAAATATAGCACAAACCAATATCAAGTACATGTTAACACTCCTAAAATTAAACAATTAGATTGAGCCAAGTCTAGAATCCAACCATAGGGCTTATCAACAAGTCTTCCAACCAGCAATATATAATTCAAATTAGTCTGTATTACAATATCTCATTTTCATATACAATTGCACAGAAGTATGAAGAAAAAAAAATTAATTACTCAGTACTTGCAAACAACACAAACAATAAACTCATCAGCAACCAGAACTTAAAAGCTAATACGAAGGCTGCAATTATTTCCATGTACTTGTGTTTCTATACACTCCAAAGTAATATTATTTCCATGTACTTGCAAAAATGAAAAGGAATATTATATTGCAGAATAATGCTAAGTGCATGAATAACATTTCATCTTCATATTCTTGACTGTTTCTTTCATGGTAAAAAAAAAATAGAGTAATTAGTAATGTAGATATAGATATAGGATTAATGACCACCACATGTCCATTAAATCACTAAACCATTCATAATCTTATTAGCTCCATAAGAACCAAAGTCACAACAAGACCCCATATACTGAAAGTTCTATATGTGCTGACAGACAAAACAAAAATAATAGAAATAGGAAGAAGAAAAAAACAGAAACAAGAACGATAACCACCACCAAGAACTTTTAGGAAGAACCAGATAATCAGGAAGCAAAAAGAGTTCAGACAAAAAAAAAAAAAGGATAGGAAAGAGAATTATTTTTATTAAACCAACTTATCAAGCTTTAGCATCACAATGCATATCCAAAGCAAAGCACAGAAGTGCAATCACCTAAATTTGACATCCAATGGAAAATAGTGAACATAGTTTATCTGATCAACATGGCATCGGAGATGGGGGGAAAAAAGAATGTGAACATAGTTTCTAATGAAAATGGAATAAAAGAAACCTGTGGTGCAGCAGCCAAAAAGATGCTTTCTCTGTTAATAGATCGAACACCCTTCATTTTCATCATGCAACCTCTAAAGAGAGAGAGACAACAAATTCATCATTTCATAACCAAACAGAAATGTAACAACATCTTAAAGGAGATTCAAAAAATAGATTAAGATATCACATTTTGATGCACATATGCAAAACCATGAATGAAAAACGAGACTGAACCATTGTGGAAGAGACTACATAACACAGCTATTGGTTCCAAAGGACCAAATTATATGAGTCAATCTAATTAAAAACAAATATATATATAAAAAAAAGGATGTAAGTTCAAATAAAGAAAAAAGATTCATAATTGTAAATAAAAGACAGCAGTCCCTGGACATGTCCAAGACATAATAGAACTGAAAAAAAGATGCATACGATGACAAAGATAGAAACAGAACTCAATTAGCCACAATAAATAAGGAGCCCCTGCATGAGTTTTCAAAAAACTTTGAATCAAAAGCATATATCAACTACTGAGTTCTAGAGACTTCACCAAAACACATATCAACTACTAAATATGAGCAACTAGTTACCTGTACAAAGAGCTCGGAAATTTTCTGAAACAAAAAATCCAAAGGAGCAAGTTAGTAACCTTATTAAAATTAAGCAACCCAATAAGCATGTGCACAATGTAATACAATGTGAGTTTTGTCGGAAGTGAGTTTTCACTTTCAGGACAGTGTAGAATGGAATACAATGTAACTTAATTCAATAGGAATTAGTACAGGGGGAAATATACTTTCAAAGTACTGCAACATATGATGATGATGATGAGGCAGGGAGAGAAGTATATATTTAAACATCATAATTAGAAAAGAAATCTACCGCTTAACCATAGAATTTAACAATTATACAAAAGATTAATCATGTGACATTATTCAAACAGCACAATCCTAACATCAGCAAGGCATACACGTAATTTCTTATAATGAAATCCACAACTGAAGCAGGATGATACCTTATGTGTTCGAATCCGGTTACGCGATTCTCCAATTGAATCTTCCATTTGCCCTAACTGATCTACATTATTGATCTTATCAAGGTTCGTCCAATAGCTGTAGAATTCAAGATTTGCCTAACATTAGTATGGGATTATTAACCAAGGGCTCTACAACAACATAAGTGAATGAAACCGGAAAACACAACTTAGACCCCAATATTCTAGCATTCACCTTAATCTCTTCTTTATTTCGGGAAGTTGGGTTTGCAATAACCTAGGTTGGTTACTCAGGTCCTATGCAGAGAATAATATGAGTCGGAGGGAAAAAAAATTGCAACCATAAATAGTTAAGATCAAGATACTTGTCTGGAAAAAAAAACATATTAACCTTTACCAATCTATATATTAATGTCTCAGCCTGATATATATATTAACCTTTACTTGACAGGACCCACCCCGGATTTCACCCCGAAATCCGAAGTGGCCCTGCGGGGCCCATTTTTAGAAGAAATTCTACCAAAAATTTGGCGGAACTTCCCCTAAAAGTAGGCTACCCAAAACCTGTAGGAAAACATTTACACTTTTAAAACATCCATCCTTATTCTCCTGGAGCCACCTGCTCTCCAAATCACAACTCCAATTTCACATATAATTGTCTCAACCCCAATACAATATTGATCCCATAGATTATCAGAGCAATACTAACCCACTAGGTAACAACGAAAACAGAAATAGAATGAGTACGCGGAAGCAATACTGTTGGCTATGCCTCGACTCCATGTACGCCCGACCTTAATTAACCTAGCCTGCAAACTGGGCATTTGAAACCGAATGGCCCAGGGGAAAGTAATTGAAAAACACGTTAGTGTGAGTGGACAAAAATAAACAACTAGATAAATAATTTAAAAGAAGTAAAGTTGTAATACTTTCCCGCATTTATTTAAATTTATAAAACCTCGATGCATGCAACGTTTATAAAACATATTTCTTTAAACCAGGAAACTGGAAACTGTAATTTAAACCTGCTAAGTATCGTATCATCGGACTAGACCCCGCTAGCCCAGAAGTAATATAAAAGTAGGGGAAGAAGATAGCCATACAAATGAGCCTCCCAGGCTCGAGTGATAGACTCCCAAGCTAAAGTACTCCCATATACTCCCGTTATATACCCACACGCCACTATGTGTAGCGATTAGGATACTGGGCTTCAGCATTACTGTCACAAAGACAGTAACCAGCGCCACAAAAGCGGACGGGCTTCGGTGATCCCACCACCTCGCCACAAAGGCGGATGAATCAATTCTAGCAATGATAATAGTCACCCAAAGTATGGCAAAAGAAAATCCGAAAACCACATAAATCCATAAAGCTTCCCCCAAATTCTCACAGTAAGGCGAAATATCATCGACGTGTCCCACACGCCAAAAGTATCTCAAAATCAATAGCAGAACGGCGAGATCAAACAAAATCATAATTCTCAAATCGAAATCATTACTATGGCATTCCCAATGCCAAAACCAAAGATCGAATAAATAAATATGAAAACTAACTCCATCAAAATCTCATTATGAAAATCTCTTATAAAATCTCAAATCGACGAATATAAACATAATATAAATAGTATAATTCCGGAAATCACCTCGGAAATAATTCGTCGAAAGTCATGCGTTCAAATAAAAGCCATATATCGGAGATATTTATCGAAGGCTCAAAATCCATTTCCGAATCATAATTGAAAATAATTTATAATTAATCTCCGAAAATAAATCATATTTCCGAAATTAAATCATAAATCCAAATCCGAGCATAATAGATTCGTAACTGAAATTCATATGGAAAGACAACGTCAAAATTATAATCCAAGGCAAAATATCATGCCCAATAAATAAAACGATAATTAAATAAACCAATAATTTCAAAATAAATACATGCATCATTTACTTAAAAACAAAAGTCCACTCACAGTACTATTCCGACGATCACGCGTACGAGTTCCTTCGTCGAGCAATAGCTTAGTACGACGCCCTGTACATAAATATAATCCGTGAATAACTATTCTAATTAAATACGATTCTCAAAATCGAATCCTCATAAATCATCTCTCCAATTCTTTTCGGATTCAACCCACATCACACCCATAACACCAATTCCTCGATTTACATATTCCACAACGAAAACGAGGGAAATCCTACGGCCGGATTTCCCACAATTCAATCACAAAACTCTGAACTTCGGAAAATCACAAACAATTCCAAACTCCTCCAAAATTCACCAAACTTCACATACAAGCTCTACAACATTTCTACAATTTAATGGGCTAAAAAATAGAATTAAAACACTGCCCTACACGCCACCAACAGTGGCAGCGCGTGGGCCCCACGTGCCGGCGGCCACCACCTCCGATGGCTACCAAATTTTGGCAGCACTACCTACTCAACAGACCCAACATTTTTCATAACTACAAAAAATTCCAATTTTACCTTAAAGGGCTCCAATTTGGCCGGTGAAATTTTTCCAGAAAAACCCAAGAACCCTAGAATTTGAAATTGTCGATTCGACCTCCACACTGCAAATCGTGGCTCAAGGATAGGGGCGAAATGATCCTTGACAAAAATCGAACCTTCGACGCCGGTTTGGTGGCCGGAGACGGCCGGAATCGGAAAATATCGGCGTTGACTCAAAACTGCTACAGTGACCGTCCTCTTCTTCTCGTTGCTGCACCTTCCACAGTTCATATTAAGCTACGAAACGAACCCAGAAATGAAGAGAAGGAAAAGAGCTTTCCAACGACATCTTATACGGCAAAATCCGTCGCCGGATGGAGGAGTTATGGCCGGAAGAAGGTGAAGAGGTCGGAGAGGAAGAGAGAAGGGAGAGGGCTCAGTAAGTTTCCGAAAATGAAAACTTACTACAGTAACTCGGCTATTTATAGAAAATTACCATAAACAGTAACTTCCACATTTTAAGCCATAACTTTCGCATACAAACTCTGATTTTTAGGTACCACATATGCACGCGCTCGGTTTAACGCCCTCTACGATTTTCATGAAGGAAGTTTTCCTCAAATTTTGACCCGAACGAAAAGTCATCTTTTAAGGCCCCCTAAAAGTACTGAAACGACGGTAAAAGTGAAAGTAAATATCGTTTACCGGCCTAATTATTAGTAAACGGGTAAATTAAGATACGGGACGTTACATTACTAATCTAACAGTCCTCATTTTAATGGAAAGGAATACATATCTGATTGGCATGAAGAATCTAAAATTCGAGACCTCAAGCAGATATAAATTCCTCATCCAACACATCCAGCACTAAATCAAGTAAATCATGAATCAAAAAGTCAAACTGTATTCACACCAAATAAGCTTACCTTATACAATGAACCAAAACCCTCCTCCTTGATCATGGTCCTGGAAACTTGTCCAGCTGATCCTCGACCCAATTTAATTCTCAACTACACCAAAACCAACACAACAAAAACCAATTAAACCATTGATCCCATTAAACCACATTACACCACTAAACCAAATCACAATCCGAAATAGACCCACAAATCATAGATCTAAAACCCATCAAAAGAAACCAACTTTAAGCTCAAAGACCTGAGTTGGAATCATGGGTCCAATCCAAATCTCACAGAAATTACTATCTTGATGCATTTCAACACTCACCTTCATCATATCGACGGGTTGGATGATTTTAGCAACAGGATTTCCCTCCATCCCTTCTTGCAGATTGCACTAATGAACAAAAGAAAAAAAATTCAATTCATAAATTTAATTGAATATAGTTTCTGATCCTAAACAGTTAATTCTCATCCCCAATCCTATCATCACTACCATTAACAAAATCAATCATCCATGAAATGCAAATATGAATTAAAAAAAGGCCACTCTATACCTTAAGATCGAGCAAGGAAGAGTAGGACTGTCTGCGAGACAACTTAAACTTGCGAAGCAGAATCTCAATCCCAACTCTGACACCATATGTTAGCAGAAAGCTCTAACAGAGGTTCTCAATCACACAACATTGGTGCGCTGGAAGCTGGAGCTCCTCAATGGCATCGCGGAGGGGGTCGAAGGCGTCTAGGGACAGCAGCGAGGTTGGGGGTTTGGAGAGAGATGACGGTGGCGACATTGCTGAGAGGATTTTTGACCTTGAGGTTTGGACTTGGCATCTGCGGAAGAGTAGATGAAAACAAAATTAAACCTCTAGCATCTCATCCACATAAAGGATTATGAATCGACCATCTGGCATACCATCTAATTCGGATATGGATATAGGAGACACGTTATGATCTGGATGGAGCATATAGATCTGGCAAGAAGAAAAAGTCATAGACAGATAGAGGAGGAGAGAGAAGTACCCAGCTGTGGTGAGATTTGTTTTGCTCAGAGCTAAGGAATCAGAGCTCCAATTTGTTCGACGAGGAAGAGATCAAGAGATGCACAAAGAGAGAGAGAGAGAGAGAGAAGAGAGAGGTCAACTGTAAAATAGAGGCCAAAGTGCGAATATGTTTGGGAAAAAAAGAAGTGGGAAGTTTAACTTTTGACGAAAAAAATAGGCGGGGCAGCAATATTTTGCTCCTGTTTTTTTAAGTCGTCCTCATAAGCTTATTAGGACACCCCGGTCAAAAAGTGTCCTCATATGGTGTCCTTATATGGGCTATCTGTAGTAGTGTACCTTAACTTATTATTTATGCATATAACATTCGTACACGCTGTTAATAACACCGTCAACTCAAGTGTCATGTAGTTTTTTGCCATGAGTATTTTCGTCCATTTATGTTTTCCCACCAAAAATTCTATGGCAGAGGATCTAAAATTCCTTTCCTTTTGCTGAAAATAAAATCTGTCATCAAGGAAAATATAATATTTGGTTTTATGGAAGATCTATTTAAGTTATTGTACTGAAATTTTGACTTATTGCTATGATCCCAGGAAACAAATTAATTAAAGTGAGAAGAGGTGAGAGATTTATCCTTTTTTAGCCTGCTAATCCACAAATAGAGAGTGGCTTAGATGAGATCGGATTGTCTACTAACTTTATTAATTGTTGATTCTATATCATCCTATCTTTGTTCTTCAAGTGTAATTTGTTGGGTAGATACTAGTTTTCTTTCAAGTTCTAGGCTTTAAGCCTTTTCTCTTTTAATTGTAGAACTCTTCAGACAAAAAAGAAAAAATGCTTGTTCAATTCATTATGCATAATCAATTTCAATACCAATTATAACAGATCGTCTAGTAGAGTTGTAGAAGTTTCTAGAAACTTTTAGGATCTATGGTTGTTTTAGTTATTTGCTTTCTCTTTAAATCTAGATCCTGTTTAAGGACACCTAGTTTGTGTGTCTGACCCAAACTCTGATTACTTGTCTTAGTTGTAATAGGGTTAGTCTTACTGATATCTACGGAGATATTTCAATCATTGTATGATTTAGTTACATTGTGTTAATGTCTAAAAGTCTAGCGGTAGCCGGACTTTAGCTAACGCTGATCCGATGGGCGGATCGATACTTATGTTGTTGTAGTTCCCGTTACCTATCAAGTGAAATACAAAGGGGCGTCAGAGGGAGACCGCGCTGGGCGGTCTTCAGCTCTCCGATGCCTAAGTTAGTCGATGTATTTATGTTGACAAAGTAACAGTAAGCAAGTATTGAATGCGTAATAAATGAGGAGAGAGGAGAGGACCTTTTATAGGTGAGGAAGAGGATGATCTTCTCCTTGTTTTCGATGTGGGACTAATGTGCTTCAGTTCCCAGTTTCAGTAGCTTCTGATGCTAACTTGACACGGCGCGTGGCGGCGCGTCGGCGGTGCTTTGGGGTTGCTCCGGGGCTCAGGCGGTAACCTGGCTAGCTGTCTTTACGCCAGTCACTTATATGGTGGGCGTTGGTACCCCTGGCGGTACAATGAGCGTGGCTCATTATAGCTAATTATGCTTGCAAATGCACATGTATGTACAAGTCCCCCAAATCCCCAGTCAAGGAGGGCAATCTTGGTTGGGGAGTTGATCGGCGGTTTGAATCGTTTCTCCCGCTAGACTTTGCAGAAGCATAATTAGCGTCAGTGCGTCGTCAACCATGGATTTACTGAGCAAACGCTTTGTGCCCTTTCTGGTGGGCCCCTGCTAGGCCCCCCAGGGAGTCCCCCACTCCCCGGCTAAGATGGACCTCCGGATGGTCGTTATTATTGTTTGTTGAGGGGGAGCTGCATGGAGCAGCGCTGCACGGAGCAGAGGGTGTTGGGTTGTGAGCCCAATCTTAGCACCCAAGTGACGGGGGTCAACGTACCTGATCAGGGCTGTCGTAGACTGTTGACTAGTCCCCGTGTCCCGTAGGGACATTCTGACCGTAACTCCGCGTGGCGGCGTTGTCAGAGAGGCCTGGCCTCGGGATCCGCCGCTGGCGGAAGTCCCCCTGCTAGATGTAGCAGGAAGCAGCGTCAAGTAGACGTGCTTGGTGGTATTTTATTGAGCGGTATTGCGCTGAATAAAGTACGCAGCTTGTCAGTTGAGAAAGGGGGGTCCGCTAGCGGTGTGCTGTGTAGCGGAGGACGCCCCGTTTACCGAATGACGAGGGAAGTTCCGGTGGAGACTTCGATGGTGACAAGAAAAGTTCCGCTGGCGGGGTGTCGCTCAGTGGACTGTCACCTGAGATGACAAGTGAGAAAATCCTCTGGCGGGGTTTCGCTCAGCGGAGACTCCGTCACTTGGAGAATGGCAAGTGAAGGTCCGCTGGCGGGGTTTCGCTCAGCGGAGACTCCGTCACTTGGAGAATGGCAAGTGAAGGTCCGCTGGCGGGGTTTCGCTCAGCGGAGAATCCGTCACTTGGAGAATGGCAAGTGAAGGTCCGCTGGCGGGGTTTCGCTCAGCGGAGACTGCGTCACTTGGAGAATGGCAAGTGAAGGTCCGCTGGCGGGGTTTCGCTCAGCGGAGACTCCGTCACTTGGAGAATGGCAAGTAAAGGTCCGCTGGCGGGGTTTCGCTCAGCGGAGACTCCGTCACTTGGAGAATGGCAAGTAAAGGTCCGCTGGCGGGGTTTCGCTCAGCGGAGACTCCGTCACTTGGAGAATGGCAAGTGACGGTCCACTGGCGGGGTTTCGCTCAGCGGAGAATCCGTTACTTGAATGACAAGTGACGATCCGCTGGCGGGGTTCCGCTCAGCGGAGACTCCGTCACTTGGGGTTTCTTCTCAAGTGGTGACTTCCCTTGGAAGCTGAAGAAGACGACGGTTGACACGTGGCCAACTCATAGAGGGTTAGCGTGTGGAGGTTTGTCTGCTAAGCCTAGCCGTCTTCTCGTCATTAATGTGAGTAATGATGGGTTTCGTAACCGAGGCGACGCCTCGGCTAATCCAGGGAGTTAGTGAAGACGTGGGACACGTGTACGGTTGCTACGTGATGTCGTTTTGTAGCGGACGGCTCAGGATTACTTGATGTTGACATAAAAAGGGGGGAACTGAGCGAGTTTCGACACTTCTGGAAAATCTTCAAATCTGAGTTGCCTCCTTCAAGCCTTGTTCGTCTGCGAATTGCGAAGGAGATCCCCGGGTTTGCGTGGAGTAGTCGGACTGGAGAGGACGAAATCTGTCAGTGAAGACGAGCTGCACTCCAAAGTCTTCGACGTGAGGTTGGTATTTCGGATCCTTTTCCTGTTTCATTGAATCTCCCATGGTGGTTTCTGGGTTTTTGTATTTCTGTTAATGGTATGATATTGCTTCTGTGTTATTCTCGGAGGGTGTAGGGAGAGATTTGAGGGAGGTTACGGTGTTTGACAGAAAGTTGGGGTTTTGGGTTTTGCTAGATGGTCCAATCTGAGTTGAGTGTGTGGTTGTTTTTGTTTTGGTATTTTTGTGGGTAATTGTTCTTGACATCTTTGGCTATATCTGATGTGAGAGTAGGTTAGATCTGTATTTGTGCTGACTGATGTGGGTTTTAGGGTTTGGGATGGCCAACGTCATAGAGATTTCGAGCAGTGAGGATTCCGGGTCTGACGTGTCGTTCAGCGTGGCGGATATGACTTTTATTGACTCGTTGCGTCCGTCTGCCCATGCAGGAACCTCACTGCCAGAACCGCTTGAAGTTGAGCCACTTCAGACCATCCCCTGGGAAGTAGCTATGGATCGTGGTTCGCGTCCAGAGAGCTCCAGGGCGGGTGAGGTTGCTAGGCGCGACGAGCGCTTGGCGAGCAATAGTGCTGCTAGCGGCTCCGCTGGCGAAGGGGAAGTGCCGGGCCAAAATGTCGAGTCGGCGTGGTACCTCTCAGACGGCACCGCCGTCGACGAGGCAGGTGGGCGGATGGATGCCGCCGCCGTTAACCGGATGAAGCGGACGTTCCGGTTGCCGGGCTCGGTGAAGCTGCGCCCGCCGACAGCGGATGAGAAGGCCTCGATGCTCTCAGCGGGATGTGCTGCCGTGCACGAGGCCATATTCCGCCAAGGAGTGACATTCCCGCTGGTGCCCAATCTCCAAATTCTTGTGTGCGAGTTTGGCCTTGCCCTTGGTCAGATCTGTCCCAACATGTGGCGGTTGATGTTGGCGATGAACTCCTTGTGGCGCTTGTCGGGGTGCGAGGGGCCTACCGTGGCGGAAGTGCTTCATTTCTACGAGCTAGTGTATGTGAAGCGCCGAGGTTGCAGAGGGTGTGTGAACCTGAGCCGCCGCCAGGGAGCGCCCAAGTTGATTGAGAATCTAAGGGACTCAATGTCCTACTGGCGGGGGACCTTCTGCGTCGCCACAGATGGCTGGGAGTACCACACCAGGTCGAATGTGGAGGGGCCGACGTTTAAGACTAAGTCGGAATTCCAGCCCATCCGAGGTTGGCAACTGGTTTCCGCTAAAAATAACTGGCGGGTTCAAACTTTTGCAAACCTGCGCTTTTTGTTAATGATTATTGTGTTTGTGCAGCGGGACTGAGGTACATTTTGACGCGCTAAGAGGAGTGTCGCGTGGCGAGGATCCGTGGCTGCTGGCGGAACCGCAATTTGCTTGACTTCCGTCTTCTGACCGGTTGGGAATTGCTGGTCGACCTGCGGCTAACTCGTTCTATTGGTGAGAACATTTCCGCCACACCTCTCTTTTTTTGTAAGTGATCCGGACTGACGGGTGTTTGTGTTTTTCTTTGCAGAAACCCCGCCCGGTAACAAATCTAGTCGCGACGCCTTCGAAAAAGCAATGGATCGTGCCGAGATAGAAAATTTTCTGGAGGCTATGTATGCCGAGGGGCTGGCGGCCCAGCAGACGGTGGTGAACCCGGAGACGCTGGTGCTGAGCCAGTCCGAGGTTGCGGTGGAGCTGCCGATGCCGCACCACTCCCATCTGGGTGAGGATGGTCTGCCGGTAGTACAGGCGGATACTCAAGCAGGCGGCGGGGATAGGGGGATTGTTGCTACCGGGCCGCGGGAGCGGATGCCTACCACCCGGCGCGGTCCTCAAAAGAAGACGGTGCAGCCGACGGAGACTGCCACCGAGTCCAGGGGTGAGCCGCCGGTGCGGGTGACGAGGACCGCTGCTGGGACACAAAGGGCGCTGGAGAAAAAACGCCGGCAGCCTGACTCCCCCGTTAAGGAAGAGGAAGAAGGGGTGGTGATCGGAGTCCGCCAACAAAAGAAGGCCCGGCAAGCTGTGTCGAAGGTTGCCGTGGCGGAGGGAGAGGCGGCAGCCGTCAGTGACCTGGACTCCTTCGCCGAGTATGCGCCATTCATGACAGAAGGGGAGCGGGCGTTCCTTTTCCATTTGTGCGAGCGGCTGGGGTTCGGGGGTCTGGCGGGCCTATCGCTCCCGACGGCAATTGACCAATCGCCCTTCAGCTCGGCGTTTGGTCAAATATCTGCGGGATTACATGGTATGTTCGAGGCGGCGTCAAAGCAGCCCCGGATTGAGGAAGAGCTCAGGGGAGAAATCGGAGGTCTCCAGAGGGAGTTGGCGGAGGCCAAGGAGAGACTGACGGAGGTCGAGCGGGCACTGGTCAAGGCGGAGTGTGATTATGCGGACGCTCGTGGCAAGCTTAATGCGGCCATCCGGCGGGATCTGGAGAGGAATGAGCGCGTCTCCAAGTTGGAGCAGGAGATCGCGCTGCTGCAGGAGCGGATAGCCGCTAAAGATAAGAAGCTCATTATTGTGCAGCGGGAGTCTGCCGCCAGACTGGATGAGGTGCAGCGGCTGGACGGGGAGGTTAACCGCCTGAAAAATGAACAGAGTTCCTCAGCGGCCGCCGCCGTTGAAGCGTTCAAGCTGTCGGCGGAGTATAAAAAGACATTGACCGAAGCGGCGAAGACTGGGGCCCGGGCCAATATAGACATGTTGAAGCGGAAGGGCGCCATTGACTTTGCAAAGGCGTCACAGCCCGACGTGCCGGTGGTCGAGAGTGTCCCGCCGGAGACAGAAGTCGTGCCTGACCCTGCGGCAGGTACTCACTCGGGCAGCGGGGAAAGTGGCTCCCATCCGCCGGAAAGGTCCCGGCAGACTCCCCAGCAGACCCCGTCGGAGGTGTCACGTGCCGGATTTCTGGAGGCACACACCCGGGCGGATGGTACTATAGAGACTCCCAGTCCGACAGCTCGAGGGTCCGATCAGGCGAGCCGATCGGTCGTGCCGCCGCCAGTTGAAGCCGTAGAAGCTGAAGACAACCGCTGAAGCTAGCTGAGACTTCCATAGTTTTTTTTTTTTTTTTTTTTTTTGACACTTTGTAATAATGAACTACTTTGGGTGGGGAGTCCCAGCCCTGAAATGAAATTTCAGAGATTGACGTTTGTCATGATGTGTTTGTACCGCTAGAGTTTTGACGTAGAGATTTTTCTTTTGCCAAGCAATGAAACATTAAAGGAATTAAAATTGGTCCAAGTGCACCACGTAGCGGACGTGGTCCGCTGACGATTGCTGGCGTTGCCAGTTGCCCTCAGTGCTAGACTTGGTAACAATGGTTTGAATAATTCCTCGTTTCATTGATAGCTGACTGATCAGCGTTTACAAAAGAGGGGTAGTACCCGTTGGGTAGCTTCCCTTAGCTAAATATTGAACAAAAATTTAGCTAAGTCAAGATGCTCTTGGGTAGCGGCATGACTATTTGTAATAATAGCGAAGGTGTTCGGTATTCCAAGGGTGGGTCGTTGTGACGCCATCCTTGTCCATTAAGTAGAAGGTGCCTGGGCTAACGACTTCCACAATTTTGTATGGACCTTCCCAAGTTGGGCGAAGCTTTGTTGGCGGTGGAATGACTTCCTTCATTACCCAGTCCCCCAGTTGGAGGTTCCGGGCCTTGACTCTGGCGTTGTAGAACCGCGATACCCGCTGCTTGTTTTGCAGGTTGCATAGATGGGCCTTGTGTCGCTTTTCCTCCAGGAGGTCCTTGTCCAGGTTGATGCCGTCAGTGTTGGTCTCTGGGCGGTAGCCCTCGACTCTGGCGGTAGGTTGAGAGACCTCAATAGGCAGGACAGCCTCCGTTCCGAACATCATGCAAAAAGGAGTTTCACCAGTTGCGGAAGTTGGGGTTGTTCTGATGGCCCATAGAACTTCCGGGAGTTTCTCCGCCCATAGACCCTTTGCTTTGTCGAGTTTTTTCTTCAGCAGCTTTTTGATTATCTTGTTTGCTGCTTCGACCTGACCGTTGGTCTGGGGGTGGGCGACAGATGCAAAACTCATCTTAGTACCCAAGTTGGCGGTGAAAGAGATGAGCTCCTTGTTGTTGAATTGTGTGCCATTGTCGGTGATTATCGTGTGTGGGACACCGTAACGGCAGTAGATGTTCTTCCAGAGGAAGTGAATTACCTTGGCGGTAGTTATTGCTGTTAGTGGTTCCGCCTCTATCCACTTGCTGTCGTAGTCGATAGCCACTATGATGTACTTGAACTGGCCCTTGGCGGTTTGAAATTTTCCCATCAGATCCAGGCCCCAAGTTGAGTGGATCCATGGAGCGACGATGACCGATAGTGGTTCCGCCGGTGCATGCGGGATGTCAGCAAATTGTTGGCACTTGTGGCATGATCTTGATACCTGGCGGGCATCGTCGCCGAGAGTAGGCCAAAAATAGCCTTGTCGCATTGTGCGATTGGCTAAGGATCTGGCGCCTGAGTGGTTTCCGCATTCTCCGCTATGAATTGCTGCCAGAACGACCTTTCCCTCCTCTGGGGTTAGGCAGCGGAGGTTGGGATGGGTGAATCCCTGGCGGTACAGCTTGCCGTTCTGGATGTTGTAGCGGGTTGCCCTCCGCTGGAGTTGTCGCGCCTTAACTCTGTCTTCCGGCAATGTGCCGTTGCGCTTGTACTCAATGACTTCGTCCATCCAGCTGGTATTGACCTCAATGTTGAAGATCTCCGCCAGGGTTTTTGTGATACTTGGCCTGTCAAGACACTCCACTCTTGTGTCCGCTGGACTCTGATGTGGTTGGGCGGTTGCCAGTCTTGCCAGTGAATCAGCCTTGGCGTTCTTTTCCCTGGGGATTTGTGTGATGTTATGAAATTTGAATTTCTTGAGGAGTGTCTTAACGTACCCCAAGTATGCCGCTAACTGTTGGTCCTTGGCCTGGAAGCTGTCATTGACCTGGTTAACGACCAACTGGGAATCACTGAAGATGTTGACACTGTCAGCCCCTGAATCGATGGCGAGGAGTAAGCCGGCAATGAGTGCTTCGTACTCCGCCATATTGTTGGAGGCTTTGAAGTTGAATTTTAGCGCGTATTCCACATTCAGCCCCCCAGGTCCTGTGAGGATGACTCCAGCGCCGCTGGCCTTGGCGCTGGCGGAGCCGTCCACATGCAGGTTCCAATCTGATTGTAGGGGAGCTGGCTCCTTAGCGGTGACCATTTCCGTCCCGGGCTCATTCTCCGTGCTGGGATTGGGCTGACGCTCAGTGAGCTCGGCGATGAAGTCCGCTACAGCCTGGCCCTTCATGGCGGTTCTTGGCTTGTAATCTATGTCAAATTCACTGAGCTTGATGGCCCACTTGCTGAGGCGCCCTGAATGTTCAGGGTTCTGCATCACCTGTCTTAGTGGTTGATTGGTCAGCACGTGGATTGTGTGCGCTTGAAAATACTGGCGGAGGCGTCTGGCGGCAACGATGAGTGCAAGAGCTAGCTGTTCTAAGGGTGGATACCTTGTTTCTGCCCCGTTCATGCCTCTGCCGGCGTAGAAAACTGGGAGCTCGTCCTGTCCCTCCCGCCGGACAATGGCGCAACTCACCGCTGATACCGATACCGCTAGGTATATGAACAGTGTCTCTCCTTGCACAGGGATAGAGAGTAGTGGGACTGCCGCTAGGTAATCCTTCAAGCCCTGAAACGCCGTCTGACACTCTGGGTTCCAGTTGATGACTTTCTTGTGAGTCGTTTTGAGGAGCTTGAAAAATGGGGCACACCTGTCAGAGAGCCTGGAGATGAATCGAGAAAGGGCGGTTAACTTGCCCTGGAGGCACTGGACGTGTATCTTATACTCAGGGTCCGCCAGGTCGAGTATGGCCTGTACCTTGTTCGGGTTAGCCTCGATTCCTCGTTCACTGACAATATAACCCAGAAATTTGCTGGCGGTGACGCCAAAGAAGCATTTTTCTGGGTTGAGGCGCATGCCATAGGCCAGGAGGATGGTAACTATGATCTTGAGATTTGCCACATGTCCGCTGGCTTTTATACTTTTGACTAACATGTCGTCCACGTAGACCTCGATTATCTTGCCCAAATGTTCAGCGAACATAGCATTCATCAGCCGCTGATAAGTTGCACCGGCGTTCTTCAGACCGAAAGGCATGACATTGTAGCAGTACAGCCCTTTGTCGGTGGTGAAGGTGGTACACTCCTGATCGCTGGGATGCATCTTGATCTGATTGTAGCCGGAGAAGGCGTCCATCATGTTGAGGAGTTCATGCCCGGCGGTCGCGTCGACCAGTTGGTCAATGCGTGGCAGAGGGAAACTGTCCTTTGGACATGCCTTGTTGAGATTTTTGAAGTCGACACACATCCGCCACCTGCCGCTAGGCTTCTTGACCATGACCAGGTTGGAGATCCACTGGGGATAGACTACCTGGCGGATGAATCCAATGCCCTGGAGCTTGGCGACCTCTTCTCCTATGGCGCGGTATTTCTCCTCGTCGAAGGCCCTTCGCCTCTGCTTGATGGGATGGAAGGATGGCTTGATGGTTAGTTTGTGTGTGATGATTTCGGGAGAGATACCTGGCATGTCCGCATATGACCATGCGAAAACGGCGGCGTTGTCCCGCAGGAATTGAGTGAGTTCTGCGGCCACCTCTGGGTCTAGCTGAGCTCCTATGCGGACTGTCCGCTCTGGGTGCTCGTCAGAGATGCTGATGACCTTCAACGATGTTTCCGGATTGACCGGTTCCTTCCTTACATATTTCTCCTCCTCATCCCTAGGATCCTCGAAGATATCTGGTGGCGGTGCCTGATTTCCTACAGTTAGGATTTCATGGCGGCGGGTTGACCGCGCAATGGTGGTTGAGTAGCACTCTCGTGCTAATTGCTGACTTCCCTTGACACAGCCTGTGCCGTTGGGTGTGGGGAACTTCATGAGAAGCATGTATCCGGCGATGATGCATTTGAGCTTGTTGAGTGCCGGCCGTCCTATGATGGCATTATACGAACTGAAACAATCCACAACTATAAATTCAGTATGTACCTGTGCCATACATGGACTGGAACCGACGGTTAACCGCATGTAATCAGAACCTAGCGGTTGAGTGATATCGCCGGAGAAGCTAAGCAATGGCTCATGGTCTTGTAGTAGTTTCTTGTTCCGCCTAAGGTTGTTGTAACAACCGCTGAATATGACATTGACAGCAGATCCGCTGTCCACCAGGATTCTTCCCACTGACCATCTGTCGAGAATGGCATCGATCAGAAATGGGTCGTCATGGGGTAGATGTACTCCGCGCTCCTCCTCCTCTGAGAAGGTGACGGGCTCCCAACCAGACTTTGGGAGTTTGGCAGATCTCTCGTAGTGGATGTTGCAGACTTCCTTTGGGTGACTTGCGCGTGCATACCGCTTTCTTGCCCTGTGAGACATGTTGGTGATTGGAGCCCCGCCATCGATGGTGTTGATGCGGCCCAGTGGCTCAATGTTGGCAATCACAGGTGGCGGTTGGCGCACCTTAAACTGATCCATCTTGCCGTCACGGTACATGGTTTCAATGGCCGTTTTGAGAGCGTTGCAACTGTTGGTATTGTGACCGCTGTCCTCGTGGTATTTGCACCACATGCCGGTGTTTTTTGGCTTACCCTTTTTGGGGAATTTCGGTGAGGGTGGCGGTGGTATCTGATCCTTACATTGATTGTAAATTTCCTCGTACGAGGCTGTGAGGACGGTGAATACTGCATACCGCTGAGAGGATTCCGTCTGCTTGTTGCGATTGTCCCTATGGGATGGGCGGTTGCCCTTGTAGTGGTTGTCTTTCTGCCTCTTGCTTTGATAACTGCCCTGCTGCCATTCCCTCTTCTTGTCAGCTGGCGGTGCAGTGGGGGCTTTGCTGGCGGTCTCCTGATGGCTGGAGGAGGGTTGAGATGGCTTTGTTGGTGTTGCTGGTGGCGGTGGGGTTTCTCCATATGTGATAAATTCCGCCTGGGCATGAATGACCGCCTCACTCATAAGGTGATCATACGCCGCATTGGGATGATTGTAGTTGAGGTGATAGAGGAATGGTCCCTTGAGGAGTCCCTGCTTGAAAGCCGCCGAAGCCATCGTTTTGTCGAGATCGCGGCACTGAGATGCTGCCGCTCGCCATCTTGTGACGAATGCCTTCAACGATTCGTCCCTTCCCTGCCTGACGCCAAACAACTGGCTCGTGTTGTGATGACCGGCGGACAATAAGATGAATCGAGAGAGGAAAGCATGAGATAATGCGTGGAATGAGTCGATGGACCCTAGCGGACACTCGAAAAACCAACTCATTGCCTCACTATCCAGCGTTTCGCTGAACAAGTGGCACAGGGTGGCGTCATCGAATCCCTTGTTGTTGGTGACTTTCTTGAACGTGTCCATGTGGACGAAGGGATCGGTCTTACCGCTATAATGTGACATTTTTGGGGTCTTTGCAAACGCTGGTCTGACGGCTTGCAAAATTGTAGCGGTGAATGGGCCTGGCCTGGACACGAAGAGTGGGTTTGGGGCTGGCGCCGGGGTGCCCGCCTCTGCCAGGATTAGTCTCCGTTCTAATTGCTGCATCCTCTCCAAAATTTGGGTGGTTGCGTCGCCGGCGGGGCCCGTTCGGGCGCTCCGCGGAACTAACCCCCGCTCGGGAATGGGTAGATTGCCCTCTGTCCTTGCTCTAGTCCTCGAGCGGTGGGTGCGCAGCGATGACTCCGCCTCCTGCTCCAACAGTTGTGGGACAGGGGGTGGTCCCATTCCCGCCAGCTCAGGTGGGTTTGGCGGTACCTGCATTTGCACGATGGGTCCTATACCAGCGGTAGGCCGGCTGTGTCTGGTGCTGTGTGAATGCTCACTTCGTGCGGGGTTGGCGTTTGCGTCCAGCGTCCGCCTCAGCTCGTCGAAACGTGTCATCAGTGTGGCCACCAGGTGTTGGGCTTCCGCCTTCTCCTTGCGTTCCTGCTCGCGTTCCCTGTTTGCTTTGTGGAGGTCCGCGAGCGCCAGCTCATACAAGGCGGTGAGGTCCTGACCTGGGGGACGGCTGCTGCTTGGATTTGTTTCACCGCCTGGGTTGACCGGGGTGTTGAATAGTGCGCGGTTGATGCATACCGCTGGGTGGGCGGGTTGGGGAACGGCGGACTGGTCTGCCTGCTCTTCGACATTTCCCCCGCTACCGTTAGTCATGGTAATTGTGATGGGATGACCTTCTGTTCAAGGATTCCCACAGACGGCGCCAATGTTAATGTCTAAAAGTCTAGCGGTAGCCGGACTTTAGCTAACGCTGATCCGATGGGCGGATCGATACTTATGTTGTTGTAGTTCCCGTTACCTGTCAAGTGAAATACAAAGGGGCGTCAGAGGGAGACCGCGCTGGGCGGTCTTCAGCTCTCCGATGCCTAAGTTAGTCGATGTATTTATGTTGACAAAGTAACAGTAAGCAAGTATTGAATGCGTAATAAATGAGGAGAGAGGAGAGGACCTTTTATAGGTGAGGAAGAGGATGATCTTCTCCTTGTTTTCGATGTGGGACTGATGTGCTTCAGTTCCCAGTTTCAGTAGCTTCTGATGCTAACTTGACACGGCGCGTCGGCGGTGCTTTGGGGTTGCTCCGGGGCTCAGGCGGTAACCTAGCTAGCTGTCTTTACGCCAGTCACTTATATGGTGGGCGTTGGTACCCCTGGCGGTACAATGAGCGTGGCTCATTATAGCTAATTATGCTTGCAAATGCACATGTATGTACACATTGTAAGACACATATTCTTTGCTTGTAATCTATATAAACATGCTCCAATTATCAATGAAAGTATAACTCAATTCTCTTCTAATTTCAGTTTTCCTAAAACACGTTATCAGCATGAAACTCTAACCCTGAAACAAATAGTCAAACCTTGAAACAAATAACCAAAACCTAAATTCGAATACAAAACCTTAAAATCCTTTCTTCCTCCACCACACACCTTGAAGACCTTGACACCAAGAGTCCAAAACCGGTGGTAGAATCCCAAGAACCGGCCGAAAAAGTACCGAACCGACCCCCAGAACCAGAAATCAATTCTCTACTGGTTCGCCGCCTTCCAGACCTCTTATTGCCACCAAACTTTGTCAACAACAGTATCTCGACATGAGGGTTCCAGAATCGGTCAAATAATTCCAAGAACTGGTTGAAAAGGCACCGAACCAGTAGCCAAAGCCACTGAACCGGCTCTATTAGCCTCGCTTGGATAGCCTCGCCAGCGCACCCGTGTGCCAGTCTCCGCGGGCATTCTGCGCCCCTCAGTTGGCCTCGCAGTGCACAAATGCCTAGCCTGCAGCCCCCCTGGCATGCCCTCACTTGCAAACCCCTCAGTTAGCCTCGCCAGCGGCAGATGAGCCTTGCCTCAGCATGCACCCGCGCAAGCATGCACGTAGCAGCCTCCGCACAGCCTCGTCGACCCCTCACCTCCGACTAGGGCTGTCAATTCTGACACGACCCGATAACATGACTCGAAACCCGCACGAAATAAAACGGGTTGAACTCGCATGATTAAAAAGCGGGTCGACCGCGGGTCAACCCGCTATGACCCATTTATTAAACGGGTCGGCCACAGATCAACCCACCAACACGAAGTGAACTCATATAACTCATTTACTAAATGAGTTGGATTATATATTTTATATAACTCGCGTAGACGATCCATTTTAAAAAGTTAATATTATATGTATATAAAGGTCGAACAAGTATTTTTTTCACTTTAAACTAGAGTTTCCACTCCACCATTAATATTATAAATTCTCTAGTGAATTTAATCAATTTATGCAATTTTTTAGTTAAATCGGTCGCAATGTTAACCCTTAAATGGGTCATTTTGTCCAACACGACATGACTTATTTATTAAATGGGTTAAGCGGGTTGAAAACTGGTAACCCGTTTAATAAAGAGGTTGGGTTTGAGTTTTAAATTTTCGACACGATTATTAAATGGGTTGGGTTTAGGTTTGTCTTTTGTGACATGACAAATACATTGACTCGACACAAACCCAACCCGACATGACCCATTTACAGCCCTACCTCCGACCACAAGCAATTTTTTCCGGCGACTTTTCCGGCCAATTTTCCAACGACTTCAAAAAGAAGTTCGACGTTGATTCTCGGAATATTATGGTATGAAAATGCAGAGGAGAAAGAATGGACTACTTTGTTGCCAGTCTTGTACGGAAATTTGAACATGAACGGGTGTGTAGTACCTAAAGAGAAACGCCTTGAAGCTATTTGAATAGGAACTTATCGGTTTAATCGAGGCTATCCTATGTTACTTTTGGCAACTATGGGATCTTTACATAAACGACATTTGACCAGAAATCTAAGCATAAACAGACAACCAAAAAGTGCGGTTTTGTGGTTGCTAAGGAAATTCGTTGTTTTAGACTTGTAGGTTATCAGTGAACATCTTGTGGTGTTTTATTAGCGGTTGGACTTTCCCATAACCCCCTATACGAATTGAGAATGTATTAAATGTAGGTCAATGTATTATCACAGCGTTGTTGGTGAACGGGTTGGATCTTCACCTTATGAGTTATATGAGAATTTTATGAATTCTACTGTTCCAACCGAATGGTTTGTGATGCTGATACCTTGCGTCATTTGTGCTATTAGTGGACACGAATTTCTTGACGATATTCATGAACTTGCGAGTATACGTTGCTACATTACTAGGCAAGACAAGTGCTTCGACTTTAGTGTGGTTAATTCTGGGTTATAAGCATGTTCTATATTTGCTTGTGTAGTTGGGTTTGTCGGAGATTCTATTGGTTGTTAAAGTAGTTGACTTGAGGTTGTAAAAGAAACTTAACCAAAGGATAAGTTGACAAGTTTTGAGATTCCGGCAACATTGAATGGGGTCTTCCTTCGATAAGTCTTTTGGGGACTATGAAAGAAATTGTTATTACTTGTGGCTTATGTTGTTGCGTCAGTATTTCGTTCTCCTTGACGCGCGAGTCAATGTTCCGTTATACGGTACTCAAGTGTGATTCGTTCCAACCACCGACTTCGATTTAACCTTGAGTCTTTATTCTTGAAATTCTACCATGTGTTTCTGCTCACATATTGAACCATTTACGGGTTGCTTTGAACATAATGCCTTGACAATTTTCTTCCTTAGTTGATAAGAACTTTTGGTAATGTTTGGAAGTAAGATAATGGATTCTTTAGGAACGCTATAAGGATTGTTCATTCCAAGTGTCGATCTCTCAGTTTTACATTGCAAATTGTTGGATTAGTTTTGGAGCAAATTTTTACATATTTTGAGCATACTTGCACATCGTCTTGCGCACTATCATCCTCACTATGTTATGATTCACACACTACCTTCGTTGAGAATGTTGCATTTCATATTAGTATATGTGTTCCACCTCTACTTCGACAGTATGAAATTTTCGAGGGCGAAATTTTTATAAAGAGGGGAGACTGTTACATCCCGAACCTAAATTTATCGGTTTACTAATCATTTGGACGGTAAACGGCAATTACTTTCACTTTTTACTTTGTTTTGATACTTTTAGTGGCTCTAAAAGTTGACTTTTTGTTCGGGTCAAAATTTGAGAAAATTTCCTAGATGAAAGTTGTAGAGGACGTTAAACCGAGCGTATGCATATGTGGTACGTAAAAATCGGAGCTCATACGCGAAATTTATGAGTGAAATACGGAAGTTACTGTTCATGGTAAATTGGTTATAAATATGGGATTTTTTACTGTGGTAGGTTTCCAAAACTGGAAACCCACCTTTCCTTCTCCTCTCCCCCGTGTTCTCTCTCTTTCCCCTTTTGGCTTTCTTCTTCTTCCTCTTGATTCACCGTCGTCCGGCCAGCAACCGGTGGGCAATCGGCCACCACGTGATCGCCTCTTCCTCCTCTCCACGGTAGTGCCCTTGGATTTCAGCGATTTGGCCGAAAACCCCGAATCGAAGCAAGGAACCTCACGGGGGCAGTTTGAGCTTTTCCGGCGATTCCACCATTTTCGGCTGTTTCCGACCACCAAATTGGGTCAGTAGAGGCACCCCGAGCCGGTGATCATTTCCCCTAAGGCCATTGACTCCGATTTGTAGCGTAGAAGGAGAATCAAGGAAAACCCGATTCTAGAGTTTGGAGTTTTCTGGGATTTTTTTCACCGGCTGAATTCATGCACTTAAAGATAAAATTGGAATGTGTTGTAGTTGAGAAAAATGTTAGGCGTGTTGAGTAGTTGTTGTTGCCAAAATTTGGTGGCCATCGGAGGTGGTAGCCGCCGCCCACGCGCCGCCATTGTAGGTCGCGCGTGGAGGCGCGTATGGCAGCTTTTTAATTTCAATTTTTAGCCTATTAAATCCTATAAATGTTGTAGAGCTTATATATGAAGTTTGGTGAAGATTAGAGAAGTTTTGAATCAATTATAAATTCCTGGAAATTCGGAATTTCAGTTCTCAATTTATGAGAATTCGATCGTCGGATTTCTCTCGAATCTGCTCTAGAACTTGTAAATTAATGAAATGCTGTTGGTGGTAAAGTTTGGGTTGAATTGAAGGAAATGGAGATGTTGATTTAAGAGGATTGATTTTGGAATCATATTTAATTGTCGAATTAATTGTTGTTCACGGAATATAATTGTGTACAGGGTGCTATACCGAGTTACTGCTCGATGAAGGAAACTCGTATGCGTAGTCGCCTATATAGTACTGGTGAGTGGACTTTTGTTTTAAATGTTGATGCATGCGCTGTTTCTTGAATTAATGATTTATTTAATTATCATAATACTTTGTCGAGCATATTATTTTTAGTTTCGGATATTATTTGGTTTTGGAATATATATATATATATATATATATATTTAGAATATTGATCGGATTTTCCATCATGATTTTAGAACGAGAGTTTTCTACGCTTGAATTTGAATTTACGATTTATATTGATTTTTTTTCCGACAAATTATTTTCCGAGGTGGTTCCGAAATTATATATATTATATTTCTATTTGTCGATTTGAGATTTTTAAAAGATTTTCGAAATGGGATTTCGATGGAGCTATCTTTCTTATTTACTCATCGACTTTCGGTTTTGGCATTGGGAATGCCTTATGGATGAGTGTGGATTTAGTTTTGTTTATGAGATACGATTTATAATTTGATCTTGCCTATTTATTATGATTTTGAGAATATTTTGGCGTGCGGGGCCACGTCATTGGAATATACTTATTTTTCTCTCGTGAGATATTGGGGAAGCTTTATTGGATTTATGGATTTACTGGTTTTCGATTGTTTTCTTCACCATACTCGGGTCTTTCGGATTGTGTCTCCTCCTCACTTACTTTGTGTTTGTGAGTGGCAGTCGAGGATTCTCCTCCTCACGTGAGTGGTAGTCGAGGTTATTAGTTCTCTTCCTCACACAATCTATGTGTGAGTGGCAGTCGAGGGTAGGTAGAGCCTAAGGGGCTCCTTTACCCGTATGGTGATATCTCTTCCCCATATCCTATTATTACTTGACTAGTGGGGCCTAGTCCGATTTCTCTTAACCAACGAGGCTGGTATGTTTTCACGAGATTTTGAGTTTAAAGAAATATGTTTTATAAACGTTGCATGCATCGGGGTTTTAAAAATGGGAGAGTATTCAAGTTTGCTTCATTTAAATCATCTTAATTATTTATTTTTGTCCACTCACACTAACATGTTTTTCAATACTTTTCCCCTGGGCCCTTCGGTTTCAAATGCCCAGTTTGCAGGCTAGAATAGTTGGGGTTGGGCGTACATGGAGCTGAGGCATTGTTGTCACTGCTTCAGCATTGTAGGATATATTGATCCTTTACCCTCTTTACTTTTTTTATTCTGTTATACCTTTCGTTTTAGAATTGCTCTAATAACTGTGGAATTACGTTATTAAGTTGGGAATTGTGCAATGTGAATTGGAGAATGTGGTGATATGGGGAGCAGGGTGGCTCCAGGAGAGTAAGGATGGATGATTTAGAAGTGTAAATGTTTTTCTATAGGTTTTGGGTTGTCCATTTTAGGGGAAGTTCCGCCAAATTTTTGGTAAAATTTCTTCTAAGGTGGGCCCCGCAGGGCTACTTCGGATTTCGGAGTGAAATCTGGGGCGGGTCCTGTCATTGCCCTTTTTCATGTTGAATATCTATAGCAAGTTAAGAGAAAGAGGTTGCCAAGCACTTTGAACTCCCACTTTTGGAATATCTTTTGGAAATCCCTCTACGAAAACTATCTTCATCATCTCAATGGTTTCTCTTCCTAGAACGGGCTCCCCCCATGGTGAAAATCTGGTAATCAATGACTCAATATATACCTAGAAACTGCAGCAAAACAATACTCTATCCATTCAATTACCAAACTTGAAAATACACAAGTAGAGAGTACAGAAAATAAGTAAGTATCCAGTACAATCAATTCACCCAAAACTCTATTATAATCATATTCATTATGATCAGCACTACATATCGAAAATATGAATTGGTATAGACAGCCAGTGTCAATCCTTCATAATCCCAATTTCCTTTGAGCAACGTCATATATTCCTACCATTTATAAAATCAACCAAGAATAATGAAAATAAGAACCGCAAGCAAACGTTAATTTTATGAATCAGTTTGCATAAAAATCAATAAGTACCTATTTACTGAGTTACTAACTTGCTATTTATTTTATTTTATTTGATACTCGTTTGCTAGCTTGGTAACACACATTTTACAAACACTAACAAATCAAAGAATTGAAGCAGATCAATACCAAATATGCACGGCAAAATTGAAAATGAAAAGTAAAAGAAATGTCAGAGAGTGAGTTGTACCAGATCCTGATAGAGGTCAAAACCCAAAAAGAGAATTAAAATACCAAAGTGGTGATGTTCATCTCCAGATCTAAAAGAAACCCCAAAAAGTGAATCCCAAAGTGAAGGCAACAATTTGAAACAAGCCAAATTGAAAATTCGAAACCCTAACCCCAAATTCTTAAAAGAAATTACTTACTGTCCCTTATAGAATAGAGTAGGGCGATGTACTTCTTTCCGGAGAAGCATGCAGAAATACCATCATAACAGTCGACGATGGTGGCGATTCGGTCCTCTAAGAAAATGAGGTTGAGGCGGAACACGCAGTCTTTGCGGGAGCGAAAGGCGGCGAAGGTCACTCGCTGCAGTTCGAGATGCTAGCCTTCCGTTGATATGCAGAAGTGGCCGGCCTCGTGGATCTTTCTGGAGAGGAACATATTGTCCGGTATATGTCGTTGGAGTAGACAAGGATAAGATATGAGAGAGAGAGAGAGATATATATATATATATATATATATATATATATATATATAAATATATATATATGAAAGGATAGGAACACTTCCCTTACAATAAGGAAAAAATAAAGGGGGGGGGGGGGGGGGGGGGATGTTCAATTGTAGGCTGAAAATATTAGCAGGCTGTCAAAGCCCGACATTTGTTTTTTTTTCAATTTTGTATTCACGAATCACACAACACAAAAATAAGTTGCGGTTGTCTAAAATTTGTAGGCTTTGGGGGAATAAGTGATATTTGGGGGCAAATCCAAACTTTCCCAAATTATCTTCCTTGATCACACAACACAAAAGTAAAAAATTGTTGTATGACATTTTATAAGCTACACTCAAACAACAGATATAGCTATTCTGTTGTACAATGTAGTATAAATTTGAAGCCAAATTTGAGCAAGCTAGGAGGGAAATCTGCCGCTCATTTTTTTTTCATTCACACAACAGACCATTCTTGTAAGTGTTGTGCAATGACCTTCTAGCTAAAAACTTTTGAATTTCAACAGCATTATCACTACTAGAATTATGGCCCCAGACATCGGCCAAAAACCGATGAGAAACAAAAACCCGACCAATGTCTTTGTGGGTGATGAGAAAGATCCGGAAAATGTAGACATCGGTTTTTAGCCGATGTCTAGTATTCGTGTAGACATCGGTTCCTAATTATAAATCGATGTAAATAAGTTTAAATGATAACAAACTTACATGTTTTACTATTGTTAAACCCACATTTTATTGTATTTAATGCTTAAAGAAATATAGATTATACAACACAAGTTTGAGTTTTAACATCGTTATTGATTTAAGAACCGATGACTGATATTGTTACAGACATCGGTTCCCATAAACATTTCTTGTTCTTCATGATTTTGAAGCCTAATTTGCCACATATACCACGATTTTAGATTCAATAGACAAAGTCTATTATTGTAGGAACCGATATATTTACTTACATTAACATCGGTGGGTAAGGAAAAAACGATGTATGGTACTCAGTAATATATCGTTATTGACAAACAATCGATGTCTGTATAGTTTAGTAACATCGATTTTCATTTTGGAACTGATGTCTGGTACTTAGTAATATATCGTTATTGACAAACAACCGATGTGTGGATAGTTTAGTAACATCGATTTTCATTTTGGAACTGATGTCTGGTACTCAATAATATATCGTTTTGGCCAAAAAATCGTTGTCTGTATATTTTAGTAACATCAATTTTCATTTTGGAACTGATGTATCTCTATTACTGGACATCAGTTTTTATGGTTAAAACTGATTTCAACTTTATATCTAGACATCAGATTCTATAAAGAAGATGATGACCACAAAATATGTAGATGCTGCTATAAATTGCGATTTCAACAGTTGACAAGAGTGATTTGAATATTGAGGTATTTTATCTGAAATCATCATCCTTAACAGTTTACAAAATGGACAAAATAAAACCCCAATTCACCTACTACAAAACAATTTGGCTACAAAATGGAATGGATCAATTATTCATAATGATCCATTAAACATGGCTGTGAGAAACAAATAAGGCAAAGCTTCTTTCTTGTCTTCTTCAAGCTTCACTTTGACAAGAGTAGGAGCTCATCACAATTCCATGACAAGCAGCACTTGATCTTCTTATGTTGGGGGATATGGAACTTTGGGTATAGTTGGATGCTATCAAGTATGGAAAAAGGTCGGAGAACATGATTTGCTTCCCCCCAGCATATTCATGTTCCACAGGTTTATGAGACCAAAAGGACGGTTTCACAAGTCTAGTTTCTGAAGCTGCATTTAGAATACAACACAATCAAATTTTTATTTCCTAGTCTCAAATGTGCAAAATATAATGATATCAACACATACATAATAACTGCACAACATGCAATTGCATAGCTGAACTGAAAATTGTAATTCATACCACCACTGTCAGAAATATTCTCAGTAATCAGTGCCTGACTCTTTTGAAAGTACCACATGAAACTGTACCTGCATTAAAGCGAACAAGTCAACTAGGTTTCCCAAGATAGTCTGAAAACCATTTTGATGCATCAGCTCCCTCATCTAAGGCAGCACCAGACCATTCCCATATTGAAACTCCATCTGCTATTTCTTGTGGTGGACTCATAGAAATCTTCAGTACATCCAAGCGAGGTGCTTTTAATACTGAAAAGCGAATGACAGATCCCTGCTAAGTTATTAAAACAGAATAACTTAGTAGGAAACTCTGAATTGGTAATGTAGTGATTGACTGAAGCCATTTCACATCCTGTGAGCCCATGTTACCCATAAAATATTTCAAATTGTTACTTCAGATTGCTACTTCAAATTATCAATATTGAAGCAATCATCTTACCTTCCAGCTGAGAGAGTGGGCAAATAGTCCAGCAACAAATGATGCTAATCCAGAATCATTGGTCTGCAATTTCATTAACACAATGCTGAATAACTAAGCCAAAATGAAAAGTAACTGCATAGACTTTTATTTGGTCTGATATCAGAAGTAAATGGGTCCAACCTCATCAATCTTTCCAAGATCCAAATTTTTGAAGTTTTTCAATGTCAAACTTGGTGGCATAGTAAACTTGTGAAGAACCATTAGACAGCTTTAGGACCTCATTACGCAAAATCAAGTTAAAGAAGATATATCAAACCTTAAAATGATATTTGATTGCATATGGAACATAGAAGCAGTATCATGTACCAAAAGAGCCACATAGTAACAGTATATATCACATGAAATTCTTTATCTCCACGCAATATTCTTAAATTACCGCTCACCTGTTCTTGATATCAGCGTCCCTGCGCCCGAGCCTTGGAGTTTCAGCAGTGAGGACTATTGCCTTGTAACCAGCCCTCTGAGCCCTTCTGACAAGCCGTGTAATTAACCAGATTCCGGTCTTTGAACACCTGAACAATAAGCACAGTATTAATTGGTAAGGCTGATAATACAAGACAAAACACAACCATGAAAGCAAACATTTAATAAAATCATTTCAAACTTGAAATGAAAATCCTGGTAGGAACTCAATACAAAATGCTTCAAAAGTAGTCTCGATTCATAAGAAGCACCATTCCACTTGATTGGAAGCCCAAAAACTCAAACTTCATAGTCTATAAAATAACAGGGAATTAATAAGTGAATTTCGGCAAAAAACGCATATGACAAGAACAAAACTAAAGTTGCAGAAATTGGTCAGGCATGAACTTTACTCACATAGAGTTGGAACAAGCGAATACCAGGTCCTGTTGAGGCAACTTCTTCAATGCTGGAATTAGCCAGTGGACAGTGTCTATAACAAGGTTAAGAATCCGCAACAAAACAAACATAAGAAATTCTATATATATATATATATATATATATATATATATATATAAGCAGAAGTGAAGAACTCACGTGTTCTTAATAGTCAGGACCTCCTCCATTTGCTTCCCCTTCACCCATTCAGTAGCTGAAACAATAGACAAGCCCACCATTAGACAAATAACACAGATGGTATAGTGCTGTACAATTCACTTTTTTTTTTTTTTAGAAGAAAATCTGTACAATTCACATGAATGTGATATTCAAGCAATTAGTGAATAATGCAGATCTGGCTTTATTATGAGTTAGCAGAAGTCTGCATACAGTTACTATGTTCCCACATTAGTTAGCACAAGTGTTACTAAGATACTAAATAAGAGGAACATATATATCAAAATTTCTTATTTTCATTTTCAAAATGATTTGAAAGACAAACAATTCCAACAACTAAGAATGAAATGACTAACATAACAGGATTAAGTTGTCAATGTCACCTTTTTTGAAGAGTTGAAGAAATTTGTCCGATCACATAGGTAGAAGTATGCTAAGAGAACACTAAATTCAGATCTTCAAGAAAAATGAAAGGCACAGATCATCATTCTATTAGTCAAATACTAATATGCTTTGCTAGGACTCAAATACCAAACTTGATGCCAACCCATAATATATACTGCTGAGAATTCCAATCCTTAGCAGCAAAAACATAAACTTGATTGCAGAAAGTGAGACAAACATAGGAATAGCAAAAGCCAATATCAAAATGAAGCTAAAGACTCAACATTTGCATAAAAGCCCATTATTAAAGAAATCCGACATACCAAACTTCACATTCTCCTACCAAACATACGAGATAACTCATTCAAACCCAAAAAAGAGTATCAAACATGCAAATCCCAGAACAAATTAGAAACGTGTCCCCTAGAAAGCTGGGACTGGAATAAGTTTCAATAGAATGTTTACTTCCTCTACTTGAGTCACAGTGCAAAGCCTCCAAGGACAGAGTCAAAGTATCAAAGCACTAACTTAATTCCAAGATCGATAGGCTCCTGAATACCGAAAGACCTCATAGTGTACCGAGCTGCACACAACCACAACCCACCCAGAGTCAAAATGCACCAACACATAAACCCTAAAACAAAAATGAACAGAGAAACCCTAAAAATCTCACCTTTGGAGAAAACAGGGGTCTGGCCACTGAGTTGCTCCAAAGCCTTGGCGGCCTTGGTGAGACGATCGCCGCTCTCGCAGACGGAGATGTTGAGGACGAGCTTCTGGACCTTGATTTACCTCATGGGGTTCTCCAACGCCTGCAATTAGAGCTTTACAGAAGAAACAGGTTGTTAGATTGCGAAATCAACAGAGGCTTGTTCAGATTCGGAACAAGAGAAACAAAAAGAAGGGAAGAGAGAGAGAGAGAGAAGGACCAGTGCTGAAGGGTTACGGTGTTGAGGAGGCACAGCAGCCGAAGCTCAGAGACTAGGTTATAAGGGTTGCGAGTGATAAGGGTAGGATGCTGCAGAGGCGGAGGAGGAAGACGAGGAGGTCGGGTGAAAATGAGTTAGGGTTTGGGAATGACTCAGAGTCATTGCAAGTCGTGTGGGAAAAATAACTAAGTGTGGGGGGATTAAATTTTCAGTCCCCGCGTTTCTCAAAATTTTCAACTTAGTCCCTCCGCGTTTTTTTAAATTTTTCGAACGAAACTTTTCTCATCGGTTACGAAAATAACCGATGTCCATAATAATAATAGAAATCGGTTTTTTCACAAACTGATGTTAGCACGGTTTTTAACATCAGGTGCAATCCTGACCGATTTAATAGTGGCGATATCTAATGACATTATTATAGTAGTGTATACGACGTAAGTTCTTTAAACGTGTTGTCTGAAGCCATTTTCATCTACACACAACGAAATTTTTTTTTTTCGTTGTGTGAAGCGTCGTTTGATAAGGATTTTCCCATAGTATACCCTTGCTTAGGAAGCCAAGCATGATTTATTTTCTATGAATTTCTTCAATGTACCTCCTCTATGTGTGGAGGGGTTTATATATTTCGACTGTAATGACCTTTAGGTCAATGAAAGTATTCATTTCCTTAAAAAAAAAAAAAACTGAAATTTATTTTTAATGTTTTAAATTGATGATTAAGTACTGTTTTGTTTCATTTAAGTAGTTATGCTTGGAATCAACCCCAACACGCTTGACATTTCTTTTAGTTATAATGTTATTTTAATTGACAAGGATAATGTGTTCAATTTCACCTCACTTTAAACTTTATGCTTTCTATCAACTCTAATCATTTTAAAATTTTTGATTTTTAAATAAATTGTCTTGTGTCTCTTTAGGATATGAGTTGAGCCGTCTTAACTTGTACTTCGATCTAAAGGTTCGCGACACTGCAACGTGACTAATTTGAAGATATGCAAATAGAGACATTACAAAAAGTGTGTGTATACATACACACACTGAATTTATTTATTTAATTTTTTTTTTTAAAACGAAATATATGGACAATACTTTGAAGATGGGCATATCTTAGAAGATAAAACACCGACAAATGGTGCGGTCACCAATACACATGCACTCCAAGTCTATACTTCTTGATCTCGGTTACCAAATCAACTTTGTCTTTATATACTTGCTTCACCATCGTCCCCAACCCCCCTTTGTTACCGTACGTTTCTGCTGGTGCGCCTTGGCTAGCTAGAATTCATTAACAAACCAGTATACTTCGATTTCTTCAACAAGTACATTGAGCTAGCTAGCTACGCACCTAGCTAGATCATATGGCTACGGCAAATTCGATTTCGATTGCGATGGTACCTTTCTCATCTACTATTACTACTTTCCTTCTGATCATGCTAGTCATGCATTCAGCTACTGTTTCAGTAGCCATGGAATCGTCCACAGATAGTACTAATTCCACTGCAATAGTACTAGAATCCAAAGACCAAATAACCAGCTGCACAATGTGTGACGAGTGCCCCAACCCGTGCCCTGTGCCATCATCACCACCACCACCACCACCAGTTGTTGAATGCCCACCACCACCATCACTGCCACCGCCATCACCACCAATTGTTGAATGCCCGCCACCACCATCACTACCACCGCCATCACCACCAGTTGTTGAATGCCCGCCACCACCATCACTGCCACCGCCATCACCAGCACCAGTTCCGGCTCTCCCTGAATGTCCACCACCACCAGCACCTGCGTCTCCTTGTCAAGGAACTTGCTCGTACTCCCCTCCAGGTGTGCCAGCATTAATCCCGAATCGTCCACCACGTCAACCATATGTACCTAATCCTGGCAATTCAATATTCCCCCCAAACGTTAATCCCGTATATTATTACGATCCGCCAAAACCTGATTTCTCTAAATCCGTTGATATGCAGTACTCCACGACCGTTACCTCTATCTTTGTCTTCTTTAGCACTAGTTTCCTAGTTATTTGCTTCTTCTAGTCAGCTAACTAGCTCTAATTCGATCAGTCCATCTCTCCAGTCCAGGTAATCGTTATTTCACGGCTGTTTGACCGACCGAGATGCATATTTATGTCTGCACGACTCTGTATTCACTAAATGTATTCTGTGATTCTTTGAAGTAGTAGTCAGATTGATCTCTATGCATGCTGCAGACCCCTTTGGGATGGACTCATGTATCTGGCAAAAGAAGAGAATGAATAAGGCCTCGCTCCCAGCTAGCTAGCTAGCTTCATGGCCGGTGTACTTCCATTAAATTATGTTGGTGCTTGCTCGTCGTACGCAACATTCTATTTTAATGTTAATTGTTGTAGCATAAAAAAATAAATTAAATTTAACTTTTTTGTGTAATAAGAGCTAAATTCTTAAAACAATAGTTCAAATGATGTTGTTTTTTCTTTATTTTCTGCTTCTTATAGATTCCTACAGTGGTGCTTAGCGTTCATCTAGTTAGTAATTGAGCAAATAAATTATGTTTAACCGCATTTGGATGTAAATTCAGTGGTTGAAATATTATTTTTAAGTTAAGGTAATTTGTTTTCTACAATTAGATTTACATCCAATGTAGTTGAGTATAATTTTCTTGATTTGTTATTGACTATGTGAACAGTATTGTAGATTCCTAATATTCGTTTTAAAATTTTAGCTCAATTTACCGTGGTAATGGTGGTATCATCATATTTCAATCACATAACTTAAAATTTATAATATTATTAGTCCTATTACAAGATTGCAGACCATTTTCTCTAACATTCTTCACATATATCTTGCCGTGAAACATATAACTGATACAATTTATAGATTCGTAGATTTTTCAATGTCAAACCCTAAAATTAATAAATTTTTGTTGCCAATGTAAACTCACATTTCTTCATTATGGAACACCTAGCTTGGTAATTCATTCACCTAGCTATATATATATATATATATATATATATATATTATGTTGCTCGTCTTATATAGGTTAACTAGCGAACCCTAGGTCGATGCCATTTCTTCCATCTTACTTGTAGCAATAGTACTTAATGGATGATGATAAATTAAATAGAGGGTGCGGCTATTGCCACCATATCATTTTTTTTGTTTACCCTACTTGCTTATTACACCCTACATTTTAATTTCAATTATTAAATTTACTTATTTAAATCATTTCTCTTTTCAAGAATATCCTTATATGACATATTCAATTAAAAAATAAATATTTTTAACGAAAATTTCTTATTTAATTTATACTCATAAAAAAATTAAAATTTATTAAAGTTTCCTAATAAAATCATAATCTGATTTACTCCATTTTTTTTAAAATTTTTCCTTTCAATTTCAATGTTCTCTATTTCAATCTATGTAAAAAGATTAATAAATTTACAATTATGATCAATGAAGAAGAGATTGATTTTTTTTCTTCTTCGTGTTTTAAATTTTTTATTTTCGGTGTTCACAAAGAATATTGCAAAGATTTTGATGAAGTTAAAGTTAATGATTTTGTGAATTGAATAACGAATAAAAAATGAGGATGTAACAAAAAGACAAAAAAGAATAGTAATAAATTCAAATTTGGGTGGAGAAGATAAAGATTGATGTTATATAATGAGAAATTAAGTAGTTTTTGTATTTAATTAATTACTTATATATTTATTTTTTCATACATATTTGAATTTTAGAAAATTAGTGTAATTGCATTTAGGTAATATAATCTTTCAATAATTTAATTGTTTGTAGGGTGAACTAAGAAAATTATAGGGTGACAATAACCGCACCCTTAAATAAAATAGAAACCACGAGGGTACGTACGCGACCCAATGCCACCACGAAAGCTACAGGCTACAACAGCTAACATATATAGCTAGGGAGAGGATCCTCTCCTGAGCTGCTTATTTACCTGAGCTACCTAAGCTTTCCATCCTAAACCGCCACGTGTATAATAACACATCAAAACGGCTAAAATTGGGAAACTGTTATTGCTCAACTTCTTCTTTCACGGTTTCACTTGTTCTCTCTCTCACTTTTATCTCTATCTTCTTCTTTTTTCTAGATTTGGTTCTTTCGTTTCCACACCGCCAAGACAATTACTCTGATTCTCGGTACTCTCAATACCCAATTCTTGTAATTTTTCAAAAACATTTGTGCACAAAGGACTCTTCTTCGACATGCTTATCTCTCTCTCCACCTTCCAATACATTCAAATTCAACTCAACAGTTTGTTTCACTGGACTTGAAGTTTGGTCTCCTGACTTATCACTCTGTGTTTGCCTTTACCCAAAAAGTTCAGATTTTTCAATCATCACGGGCACACATGATAAATTTTAGATTTTCCTTCACCCAAAAATCATTGAACTTCAGATTTTGCTTCCCATACCCAAATGGTGTAATTGAGGAAGAAAGATTATGACCTTTCAAAACCTTGAGCCCAAATTAATTCAATTCCTCAAATCACCCCCAGTTACCCAAAAAAAAAAAAAATTATCCACAATTTGAAGAAATGCCCAGATGCCATGAAAATTCAGAACTCATTGATGCCCAGAAAGTTTGAAATACGAGGAGAGAAAAGCTTCAGTGTTCCCGGGTTTTATTGGTACTTGCCAGAGTGGGTGTTCTTGAGGAATTGATCAAGCATCTTTGCTGAAACTTCTAAGAAATTCCCCTCCTAAATATGATATCCAAGAGCTCATTGCAATTTGTCCTTTTAGATTGAAAGCTGGAAAAATAAGAAGATTGAGATGGAAGAGTGAGAATGAGATCGGGCAGAAGAAGAAGATAAGGAATGGAAGTAGTTTGGTTCAATTTCAGCCGTAGGATTAAGCTGCAAATTATGCAATAATTATAATAAAATATAGGAACCGTTAGATGGATTTTTGGACACATGGCGGCTTACCATGAAAAGCTTAGGTAGCTCAGGTATAAAAGAGCTCAGGAGAGGATCCTCTCCCATATAGCTAACCTATGCTAGCTAGCAATGCACATTAAATGGTCGATTTGTCATGCACTGGTAATTGGACAATTCTCCATTAGTCCATGTCAATCTGTGGTCACTCAAATAATGATTCCTCCCTTCCAGCGCGCGGAAGCATCTTGCTTCAGACCACATGCGGTCCCCAAACGACAAAACCTAGCTAGCTAGAAACGAACGACGACGATCGATTTTTGTCGCAACCATTGGATATGATGTCCCAAAAGAAAGCCAAGTTGACGTTGACATTGGCCTTCCACCATGTAATTCTATCGATGGAACGTTGAAACTTGAAAGCTAGAAAACGTTTAAACTTTAATTTTTGGGTAACATGAAACTATTCATACTTGCAATCTCCTTGTTATGGTACAGTATTTTTTTTTTTTAATTACTAGTATTCTCATTACAGCAGTTTGTTTTCACGTTTTAGTCATGGATAAACTAGGGACTTCTTAATTACTGAAGTTGATTATTTTTTTAAAATGAAGTTGATTATTGTAACTATAGTTGTTTATCCGTAGCATTCTCGTTACATTTGTTTGTTTTTCATGTTTTAGTCATGGATAAACTAGACACTTCTTGATTACTGAAGTTAATTGATTATCTTTTTTTGAAATGAAGTTGATTTTTTTGATAAAATATAACATACAAATAGTATGCTCTGGTTCATAAATTAAGAATAGTACAGAAGACTATTTCAATAAAACATTTCTGCTCAGCACATCGCCCCTCAGCCCACATCTCATCTCCACCACAGCTTGAAGAGAATCCACCAACATCAGTCATTCGACGCCAATCCAAAGCTCCGGGAGGCTGTGTCGAAAAGGCCGGCCCACCATCATAAGCCCAAGAGGGTAGACACTTGCCAAAAGAATCACGAGATGCACACAGATGCAGAATTGCATCAATGGAACGAAGAGATCCGGTCGGATTGGAAACCTGTGTCGAGCAAAATAACCATACCAAGAACAGAGGGATCAGAAATTAATCCAGAGCCAGGGTGAGTCTGGCACTCCTTTCGAGGGCGGTGAAGGTGGCTGTCATCATGCTCAGCACCTCTTGGTGGTGCTGCTAGGGTTTCAAACAAGAACGGCCACATAGCTAACTCCCCCTAATTTCCAAATTGTGTCGATATGGGAAGAAATTAAATTTTCGAAATGAAGTTGATTATCATAACCATAGTTGTTTATTCGTACACATTCTATTTTCAATATTAAATTATAAAAATGTATTGCAAATTTCCGAAGTTATTAGTTTTTTTTTTTGGTACGTAGTTAGCTGTGAGCTGGTAGGTCATGCGGTGAGCAGCAAGCAATTATAAGCAATTAATTATGAGTTATTGACTTACTGTAAGTTTGTAACTACAAATTTTTGGGAGAAAAGATGGTCAACCTGGTTCATACCGTGCGCGACAAGTCAAGCGGACTTCGATTTTAGTTGAAACTTTGAAGCTTGAAAGGATAACATAGAATATTTAATTAAACCAATCCAAACTAAACTAACTCGTCAGAATCATATGATTGACGACAATGGTGAATCAATGAATCATACCCCTCCGGCTCTCCTCTCTAGATAGCCATATGACCATATTCGACGCAGCGACGGTGACGTGATACAACAGGGCAGACAAACATTAAAATCCTAGAAGAATAAAGAACTGGTAAAATTAGGGAAATAGAGAAAGTTTTTTTATTTCATAAATTTTATATGATAAATGTTTTGATACAAAGCATGACTGATGTTTACATATGTATCCAAGTCCGTATATGGTTACGGTTAGTCAACGACAATATAAAGCTAGCACATCAATAATAAGATTTATCGTATCACTTTCAATACTTCAAATCAATACAATAACTGAAATACAACTCACTTTCCATCTTAAAATTAACTGAAACAGAAACAGAAACAGAAGATACCCTGTTATGTCAATTCCAAATAGATTCAATAACTAACAATATGAAATTTGTCTACAATAATAAAATCTATTGCTAATAGTTAAGAAAGCTAATAGCAACACTACAAATGACTTTTTCTAATTTTACACAAATGGCTAAATACTAGTTACTACCTCGTACTTTAGGGCCAAAATAATTTCAGTCTTTAAATTTTTAATTTCATCAAAAATAACCGTGCACTACTATTTCTTATCCAATAGATCATTTTGTCAGTAGTCCATGAATTGAAACTGATAAATCGCTGACGTGGCATGCCAACTTAGCTCATATGGTGCCCCATGCAAGGTAAAATCCTCAATTAGCCAGCTCTTGTAACAATAATTCATTCAACTTAGCCTCCAAATCTGCCCTTTCCTCCTCCAGCAGCGAAGACAAAGAGCTTGTGTAAAAAATTGCTAACTACCCCATGTTTCTTCAATTTCTGATCTCAGACTTCCAAACCTGCTTCTACTCCAACTGAGAAGCATCCTTCTAGTATTATTAATCCTGTTGCAAACCTTCACGAAAGGGTCATCAACAGAGACTCGATCCTGTACTTACATGAGTATTTGCCTAAACCATCTATAATGAGCCACGCTCATGCTACCGCCAGCGGTACCAACAACTATCAAAGGTGTGACCTACGAAAACACCGCCAGACAGGCTATCACCTGAACTCAGGCTCAGCCCAAGATTGCAACTGACGCGGCACCACACGCCGCGCCAAGATCACCTCGCTAAAGCATCAGAAGCTGGGAGTAGAGGCATATCAATCCCACATTAAAAGCAAGGAAGAGATCAGTCTCTTCCTCACCTATAAAAGGTTCACTCATCAGTCTCTTTATTAAATACGCATTTACTACTTACCTAACATTATTCTGTCAACATAAATACATTGACTAATTTAGGCATAGGAGTAGAGAAGACCACCAACCGCGGTCTCCCTTTGACGCCCTGTGTATTTTATTTGACAGCTAGTGGAAACACCAAGATCTCTACAAGTAGAGGTCTACCTCGTGGACCAGCGTTAACCAAGGTTTAGCTACCGCTGAATCTCATACATTAACATTGGCGCCGTCTGTGGGAACCTCTTGAGTAAAAGTTCATCCCACTATAAATTCACCATGACTAACGGTAGCGGGGAAATCGCAGATGAGCAAGCGGACCAGTCCGTCAACTCCCAACCCACCAACCCCACGGCTAACGTTAACCCAACGGCTAACGTTAACCGTGCATTCTTCAATACTCCCGTCAACCCCAGCGTTGAGCCGTAGGATACCCCCCAGGTTCCATGTACTCAATCAATAGCAGAAGCTTACCCGAGCAGCAGCCGCCAAGTATGAGTTGGCACTTGCGGATCTCCATAAGGCAAACAGGGAGCGCGAGCAGGAATGCAAGGAAAAGGTGGAAGCTCATAAACAAGTGGCCACACTGATGTCAAGATTTGACAAACTAAAGAAAGCGCTGGAGGCAGATGCTAGCCCAGCACTGAGTGAACAATCACAAAGTGCCAGGCGTAGTCTCCCCAGCGGTGGAAGGTTAATACCAGCACCAATCATACAGATGCAAGAACCGCTAAACACACCTGAGGTGGAGGACACCTGAGCTGGTAGGACTGGGTCCTCCACCTCCACCATGTCTAATGATAGAATAGGTGGCAGAATCACAACTGCGAACCAATCGTAGCGCAACCAGGGCAAGAACCGAAGGAAACCCACCGACCTCCAGGCGGGAGTTAGCGCAGAGAAACCTCAAGGTAGGACCCGCTGGCGACGCAACCACTCTAATCCTGGAAAGAATGCAACAGCTGGAACAAAGACTGATCTGAACGGAGGCAGGCACCCTAACGCCAATCCAAAACCCACTCTTTGCGTCAAGGCCAGGACCGTTCACCTCCAAAATCTTGCAAACCGTCAGACCAGCACATACAAAAAGGCCAAAGATGGCACAATACAATGACCTCACTGATCCATTTGCCCATATGGACACCTTCAAGAAGGTAACTAACAGCGAGGGATTCAATGACGCCACCCTCTGCCATTTGTTCAGTGAGACGTTGGATAGTAAGGTAGTGGGTTGGTTCTTCGAGTGCCCACCCTGATCCATCGACTCATTTTATGCACTATCAAACGCCTTCCTATCGCGGTTCATCCTCTTGGCGGCAGGGCATCACAACACAAGCCAACGATTTAATGTCAAGCAGGGAACAGAGGAAAAACTAAAGGCATTCGTCACAAGGTGGTGGGCAACGGCATCTCGATGCAGTGAACTGGACAAAATAATGGCAATGGCGGCCTTTAAACAAGGACTCCTAAAGGGACCATTTCTCTATCATCTCAACTACAATTACCCAAATGCCGCGTATGACCACGTCATGAGCGAGATCGTCCTCCATGGGCAGGAAGAGTACATCACATATGGAGAAAAGCCATCGCCTCCACAAACGGCTGCTAAGGCAACCCAGCCTTCCTCCAGCTAGTAGGAAACTGCTAACAAATCTCTCGCCACACCCTCAAATGATAAAAAAAAGAGTGGCATCAGAACAACTACCAAAGCAAGCAACAAAAGGATCAGCAATACCACAACAAGGGCAATCGTCCCTTCCACGGTGACAATCGCAACAAGCAAGCAGAGTCTTCTCAGTGGTACACAGTGTTCACAGTCCTCACAGCTTTATATGAGGAGATATATGATCAGTGCAAGGATCAAATCCCACCACCACCTCCAAGAAAATACCAGAAAGTGGGAAAATCGAGAAACACCGGCAAATGGTGCAAATACCACGAAGACAGCGGTCACAACACCAACAGTTACAATGCTTTTAAAACAGCAATTGAGACCCTGTACCGGGATGGCAAGCTGTAACAGTTCAAGGTGTGACAACCACCGACAGTAGGGGCCAATATCGAGCCCATACGCCGCATCAACACCATCGATGGTGACTCTTCCATCAACAACATATCTTACAGAGCAAGGAAGCGCTATGCCCTTGCCAACCACCCTAAAGAAGTTTGCAACATCCGCTATGAAAGATCCACTAACCTACCAAAATCTGGGTGGCAGCCCATAACCTTCTCCGAGTAAGAGGAATGCGGAGTGCATCTACCCCATGATGACCTATTCTTGATTGACCCAATACTCGAAAAATGGTCAGTAAGGTGGGTTCTGGTCGACAGCGGGTCCACTGTCAATGTCATTTTCAACGGCTGCTACAACCAGCTACAGCGGAACAGAAAGCTTCTACAAGACCACTAATCGCTACTTAGTTTCTCCGGCGACGTCACACAACCACTGGGTTCTGACTATATGCGCCTATCCATCGGTGCTAGCCCTTGCACAGCCGAGGTACACACCAAGTTCATTATCGTCGACTGCTTCAACTTCTATAATTCCATCATCAGCCGACCGGCACTCAACAAGCTTAAGTATATCATTGCAGGGTACATGCTTCTCATGAAGTTCCCTACACCCAACGGCACGAGATGTGTAAAAGGAAGCCAACAGCCAGCACGAGAGTGCTACTTAACAATGGTGACGGGACGATGCGCCATCATGAAATCCTAACGGTAGGAAATCTCCTACCGCTAACTGACAGAATTAACGACCCCAGGGACGACGAGAAAAAGTATGTAAAAAAATAACATGTTAACCCAAAGACATCTCTACAGGTCATCAGCATCTCTAACGAGCACCCTGAGTGGACAGTCTGCATCGGCACACAACTCTCCCTTGAGATAGCGGTGGAGCTCACACAATTTCTGCTGGAAAACGCCACTGCGTTTGTATGGTCCTACATGGATATACCAGGAGTCTCCCCTGACATTATTACGCACAAGTTAAGCATCAAACCATCCTTCTATTCAATCAAATAGAAGAGAAGGGCTTTTGACGAAGAAAGATATCGTGCAATAGGGATGAGGTAGTGAAGCTACAAGGCATTGGATTTATCCTCCAGGTCAACTATCCCTAATGGATCTCTAACCTGGTAATGGTAAAAAAGCCCAGTGGAAAATGGCGAATGTGCGTAGACTTCAAAGGTCTTAACAAGGCGTGCTCTAAAGATAGTTTCTCGTTACCACACATTGACCAGCTGGTCGACGCAATAGTGGGACACGAATTGCTCAGCATGATGGATGCCTTCTCCGGCTACAACCAAATCAAAATGAACCCCGGTAACCACAAATGCACCACCTTCACAACAGACAAAGGCCTGTACTGCTACAATGTCCTGCCCTTTGGGTTGAAGAACGCCAGAGCAATGTATCAGCAGTTGATGAATGCCATGTTCGCAGAACACCTCGGCAAAATAATAGAGGTATATGTGGACAACATGCTCGTAAAAAACATCAAAGCCTGTGGACACGTGGCAAACCTCCGCATCATATTCGCCATTCTCTTAGCCTATGGTATACGACTCAACCCTGATAAGTGCTTTTTACAGCTAGCAAATTCTTGGGCTACATTGTTAGCGAGCGAGGCATAGAAGCTAACCCTGACAAGGTACAAGCCATCCTCAACTGAAATCCCCAAAGTGGAAGATGCATGTTCAGAGCCTCCAGGGCAAGCTAACCGCGCTATCCCGCTTCATCTCCAAGCTCACTGACAGGTGCCTCCCATTCTTCAAAACCATGAAGAGGACCCAGGAAAAAGAAATTGATTGGACTCCGGATTATGAGGCGGCATTCCAAATTTTGAAGGAGTACCTAGCGGCAATCCCACTCCTCTCCATACCTGGGCAGGGTGAGATACTGTACATATACCTCGCTGTATCCACATCAATAGTAAGCTGTGCCATAGTACGAAGAGAGGGATAGGACGAGCTCTCGGAATTCTACGCCGGCAGGGGTATGAACGGAGCTGAGACAAGATACATGATAAAAAAATCTGGGGTTCACATCCAAAACCAATTGGCAATGGATGGAGTGGCCCAAACCCTTATAAACCCATAAGCAAGATCCCATTTTTCCCATGTGGGATGTATATACTCTCAACAATACACCCCCCTAAACAACTCGCTCTCACACTCATCGTCTCCGCTAGACTCCTCCGCCAATACTTCCAAGCTCATACCATTCATGTCCTGACAAATCAACCGCTGAGGCAAGTAATGCAAACCCTGAGCACTCCGGCCGCTTGAACAAATGGGCAATCGAGCTAAGCGAGTTCGACATTGAGCTCCAGGATGAACCCGCTATTAAAGGCCAGGCGGTAGCAGACTTCATCGCTCAGCTCATTGAGCTCCAGGATGAACCCGCTATTAGAACAAAAGAAAATAACACCGCCATGGCAACCATCGAGGAGCCCGCGTCCAAGCAACAGTCAGAATAGAACCTCCATGTCGACGGCTCTACCTGCTCCAAAGCTTGTGGAGCGGGAATCATCTTGATAGGGCCAGGGGGACTGAACGTGGAGTACGCGCTAAAATTCAACTTCACAGCTTCGAACAACATGGCGGAGTATGAAGCACTCATTGCAGGCCTACTCCTCACCAAAGACTCAGGCGCTGATAATGTCAACATATTCAACGACTCCCAACTTGTCGTCAACCAGGTCAACGACAGCTTTCAAGCCAAGGACAAGCAGTTAACGGTATACTTAGGGTACGTGAAAATCCTACTCAGGAAATTCAAGTTCCACTTCATCACCCAAATCCCTATAGAGAAGAACGCTAAGACAGACTCCCTGGTAAGACTAGCAACCGCTCAACCACATCAAAGTCTGACGGACATAACAGTGGAATGCCTTAACAAGCTAAGCATCACCAAAACCCTAGTGGAAATAGTCAACAAAGAGGCCAATTCCAGCTGGATAGATGAAATAATAAAGTACAAGTCCAATGGAACGCTGCCAGCTTGCATGGTCGAGGCACGGCAGCTCAAGCGGAGGGCAACCCACTATAACATACAAAACAGCAAACTCTACAGCCAGGGATTCACCCACCCAAATCTCTGATGCTTAACCCCGGAAGAAGGAAGGGTGGTATTAGCAATGATACATGCAGGGGATTGTAGAAATCATTCAATCGCTAGATCTTTGGCAAATCGTACTATGCGGCAAGGATACTTTTGGCCCACACTCGGTGACGACGCCAGAGAAGTCTCCACGTCCTGCCACAAGTGTCAGCAATACGCTGACCTCCCGCATGCGCCGGCAGAGCCTCTCTCAATAATCGTTGGCCCATGAATTCACTCCACTTGGGGCCTCGACCTAGTTGGCAAATTACCAACCGCTAGGGGCCAATTCAAGTACATCATTGTCGCCATCGATTACAACAGCAAATGAATAGAGGCTGAGTTGCTGACGGCAAAAATAACCGCCAAGGTAACCCATTTCCTCTGAAAAAACATCTATTGCCGCGACGGCGTACCCCACATAATCATCACAGAGAACGGGGCATAGTTCAACAACAAGGTGATCATAGACTTTACTGCTAATCGAGGCACCAAGATGTGCTATGCATCTATAGCGCACCCCTAAACCAACGGGCAAGTAGAAGAGGCAAACAAGATCATCGAGAAATTGCTCAAGAAGAAGCTCAATGACGCCAAGGGCCTATGGGTTGAAAAACTCCCAGAAGTCCTTTGGGCCATCAGGACAACCCCAACATCCGCTAACGGAGAAACACCGTTCTGCATGATGTTCAGAACAGAAGAAGTCCTTCCAATTGAAGTCACACAGCAACCGCTAAGATCGAGGGCTACATCGCCAAGACCAATGGCGAAACCATCAACCTCGACAAGGATCTCCTCAAGAAAAAGCACCACAAAGCTCACTTGCACAACTTGCAAAACAAACAGGGCATATCGCGTTTCTTCAACGCCAAAGTCTAGGCAAGAAACCTCTAACTTGGACAATGGGTCATGAAAAAAGTCATTCCACCGCCAACCGCACTTCGTCCCACTTGGAAAGGACCATATCAAATAGTGGAAGTCATCAATCCCGACACTTTCTACTTAAAGAGCAAGAACGGCGTCACATCCACCCACCCTTCAAATACCGAATAGCTCCGGTATTATTACAAATAATCCTACCGCTAACCCACGAGCATCTTGACTTAGCAAAATTTTTGTACAATATTTAGATAAGAGAAGCTACCCAACGGGTACTCTCACTCTTTTGTAAACGCTGACCAGTCAGCTATCAATGAAACGAGGAATTATTCAAACCATTGTTCTCCGGAGCACAAACAGTCAACTGGTAACGCTAACAAGGTTCAGTGGACTACGTCCGCTACTTCGTGCATTTAGAACAATTTTAATTCCCTTAAAGTTTCATTGAGAGACAAAAGAATAAGAAAAGCTCTAGCAGTATACCAACACTCAAAACAGACAACAAGAATTTGCCAGCAGCAATCCAACACTTAAAAAATTTAGAGATGCAAAGCAACAACATGGTTCATTATAAACTTAGGCTGGGATTCCCCAACCAAAAGATTGTCTCATTACAAAGTGTGAACGACTCAGCGGCGACAACAAACATAAAAAACAAAAACATAAAGATCCTTCACGGCTCTCTTCGGGTGGCGATGGTGCCATCACTGTCAACTTGGGCAGGCTGCGCCACCGAATGGCTAGTCTAGATGGACCCGGGGGCGGTGGGACTCGGTGTGATCATGGTACCATCCTCGAGAGTGTGCGCCTCCAAAAATTGAGCATGGGATGCATCGAAGGCCATTGGCATCGGCGACTGCTGGGATCCATCACCCGTCCGCCGGCCAGATTCACCACTGCCGGATTGCACACCTTCAAACTGGGAAGAGTTCGGCCTGCCTTGAGCAGTCTACGGCTGACTTGGCGCCGCCTACAACTGGGCTGCCTTGTCCTAGTTAATGACACCTTTTCTTCCAGCTTGCGGAAGTTGGCCGTGGCACCGGCCATTCCGGCCGCCATAAGCGCATTCTTGTACTCCTTGGACTGCTTAAAGGCCTCCACAGCCGCGGCGCCAACTTTTTGCTTCTCCGCATCCAGCCCTTCAGCCTGATGTTGCAATCGCTTAACTTCTTCAGATCGGGCAGCATATTCACGCTGAACGATGTCAAGCCTCTTCACCTTGGCCTACAGTTGTTCACCAAGGTGTGTAATCTCCATCTTCAACTCTCCCACCTTGGTGTTGTGCTCAACATCCAGCATAATGGCAATGTCCAGCTTGCCCCCAGCATCCACTAAATCTACCTCCGCTTTCTACAGCTGCTGCTCGCACTTCTCAAGTCATTTCTTCATCTCTGCCAGCTCCTACCGCAGGTAATCAACTTCGTCGCACAGTTGTACCTCTAAAGAGGATGGAATAACTCATTCAGCCTAAATGGGAGGCGACCGAAGGCTGAGCTGAACGGGGACTGCTGCAAAGGAGTGGCTCGCACGGTACAGTCCACCCCTCCGAACCTGGGCTGCTCACAAATATGGAAGAGCAGCTCTCGCTTATTCTCTTTCAGAAACTCGGCGTAGGAGGCGAAAGAATCGAGACCCCCTTGGGCCGCCTCCTAACCGGCGGCAAAGGTGACCATCTAACCATCCTTCCCCGCCCTTTTTTGTTGTTGGCGCAGGAAAAGTAGCATGTTGTTCACTGCGTCGTCATCCTCTTCGCCGTCATTCTGCCGCCTTTCCCTTTGAAGATTGGCACCTTGGGCGGCACTAGCGACGACTGTCCCCATCAGGCTCCAGGCCCGCTATGGTGACGGCCTCCTTGGTGCTGACCTCTTTCTACGGTGCAGCCTTCTCTTTTTGAATCGCTCTTCGGGAGCCAGGAACCTTCTCTGCGGCCTTCTTCGGCCGACTACCGAACGGACTCCCCCAGGCCTGGATACGCTCGAGGTGAGCAGAGTCAGGTCAGACAATGGTCTACTCTGCAACGGATAGATGGGAGTGCAGCGACATCTCCAGCACTACTTCAGCCTCTTAGGGACTGACATGCTTGATTAGGGGATCAACGGTCGTCTTCCGCCCGTTCAGACCAGCGACGAACATACCCTCCAGATAGTTCTCTAACTCAGCGTTGTCCATCGCCTTATCGAACGTCGCGCGACACAATTTATTACCGGGAAGGGGATTTACAAAAAAGGGAGAAAGGAAAAGATAAGTATGGACCACATTTCCTGAACCCTAGACTCCTACACAAGAAATGCAAGAATATATTCCTGGGAGCCAACTCAATTTCAACTCAGCCAACAATTCCCAACCAGTCAGTTAGCAAAGGTCAAGCAGGTTACGATTCGTCCAGTAGCCAACAATCCTCACTACACGACACTCCTCCGCTGTCGTCAGCACAAAACGCAGTCCCGCTACCAAAAAAAAAAAAAAAGAGGAAGAAGGTATCTATTTACGTACATGCTAGAGTTAAGACAGAACAAAAAGGCAGCAAGAAAACGTTCAGCGGCAATCTCGTATAGGTTGAAACTTGGAATTAATTCTAAACAACGGCTCTTTCGTATTTATGGTCGCGTCTTACTCCCAACCCTCGGTCGCTACACAAAAGGTTGGCTGGCAGGGGGACATGGAGTCCGACGGATTCTCATTCAATCTAGGATCCCCGGCACGACGAATCAAATTCACCTGCCCGTTGCAGCCCTTCCTCTTCACATTCACCAACTCGTAGAAGTGAAGCACCTTGGCCACGGTAGGACACTCACAACGGGATAGACTAGACTCCAAAGGGCATTTAGCCCCATCAGCATCTTCTAGATGTTTGGGCAAACTTGCCCAAAAGCGACGTCGAACTCACATAGCACTATTTGGAGGTGCAGCAGAAGCGGAAATCTCACTCTCTGGTGGAACACCGCCTCATGCACGATAGCATACCCCGCAGGTAAAGAAGACGCCTTTTCACCCTTCAGCAGCGACCTCAACTTAGACACCCGGGAAGCTTGTACACTCGCTTCAGTCTATTGATCGCCATCTACGTCATCGAACCGCCCGCATCGTCAACAAGCATCCTATCAGACAACTTTCACGAAGACTCTACACTACCATCATCGCCGGGATTGCTGCTCCCTTCAAGCGAACCTCTAGCAGCACTGTGGCTAGCCACCCATTCTTCCCGCTGATGGCTAGCAGCGGTATCCTCCCCCGCTGCCGCTGAAGTCTTCTCGGCCGCCACCATCTTGTGCGTCCACACCCATATGCAGATATATAACTCGTAGCGGTTCGACATCTAGCGGATCAGACAGTGAGGTTCCTGCAGGGGCAGACGGACGTAACGAATCAGTAAATATCCTATCGGAACCACTGAGCGACATGTCATACCCGGAATCCTCACTGCTCGAGATCTCTACGACGTTAGCCATCACAAACACCCTAAAACCCAAATTGTTAGTTCCAAAAGGATCTAAGCTACCCCTATATCAGATTTTATCCAAGAACACCAAGAACAAACATACAAAACAAACCCATAATCCAACACAGCAAATATATACCCTTGTGACCCAGATTCGACCATCTAGCAATTATCCACCATGAATCCTTTGTCAAAACACCAAAACCAACCCATAAACACATTGCCACAATATTGCAAAATTCCAAAAACCCGAAACAACCATAAACACAGAGCAAAGAACACACAGGAGCATGAAGTAAAGGCTAGAGAACACCAACCTAAGGTATGTAAAGTACAATTGCCCTATGCACCTGAACATGGCTGGTTTTGTCTTTGGGTTAACTTCTCTTCTCCTAAATCGACACCCTCGCTTCAACCTCGAACCCTTGCTGCTGCACACTCTCACAACTCACAAAGCTTGAAGAAGAAGAACAAGATTTCAAACATGAAGCAAAGTGAAAAACCCCTTGGGTTCCCCCTCTTTTATGTCAACATCAGATAAATCTGGGTCGTCCATCAAATAACGACATAGCACAAGATGCGTACACGTGCCCTACTACCGCACCCACTATTAGGGTTAACCGAGGTGTTGCCTCAGTTACAAAACAACATTTACTTGCATTTATTGTGAAGCCACGAGTGTGTTGAGGAGACATGCACCCACAAGCCAGCCCAACAAGTAGCCGACACGCGTGGGGCGATGTCAGAGGTAACGCATATCCAGTCCAACCATCAAAAGATGCAAATCTCTCTGCAGAGAAAGTCTCCGCTAAGCGCAACACCGCTAGAGAAACTTCTCACTTTCAACTTTCAAAGGAGAAAGTCTCCAAGTCTCCACTAAGAGCAACACCGCTAGCGGAACTTCTCACTTTCATATTTCAAAGGAGAAAGCTTCCGCTAAGCGCAACACCGCTAGTGGAACTTCTCACTTTTAATCTTTCAAAGGAGAAAGTCTCCGCTAAGCGCAACACCGCTAGTGGAACTTCTCACTTTCATCTTTCAAAGGAGCAAGTCTCTGCTCACAACACTGCTAGCGGAACTTCTCACTTTCATCTTTCAAGGGAAAAACTCTCCTCTAAGCGCAACATCGCTAGCGGAACTTCTCACTTTTAATCTTTCAAAGGAGAAAGTCTCCGCTAAGCGGAACTTCTCACTTTCATCTTTCAAAGGAGAAAGTCTTCGCTAAGCGCAATACTGCTAGAGGAACTTCTCACTTTCTTCTTTCAAGGGAGAAAGCTTCCGCTAAGGGCAACACCGCCAGCGGAACTTCTCACATTTAATCTTTCAAAGGAGAAAGTCTCTGCTAAGCGCAACACTACTAGCGGAACTTCTCACACTTCATCTTTCATGGGAGAAAGCTTCTGCTAAGGGCAACATCGCTAGCGAAACTTCTCACTTTCATCTTTCAAGGGAGAAAGCTTCCGCTAAGCGCCACACTGCTAGTGGAACTTCTCACTTTCAATCTTTCAAAGGAGAAAGTCTCCGCTAAGCGCAACACCGCTAGCGGAACTTCTCACTTTCATCTTTTAAAGGAGAAAGTCTCTGCTAAGTGCAACATCACTAGCGGAACTTCTCACTTTCATCTTTCAAGGGAGAAAGTCTCCGCTAAGCGAAACTTTGTTAGCGGAGCTCCTCATCTCCAATTCTCAATAGAGAGGCTCATACCAGTGACACCTCTCGAGGCAACGCCTCATACCGACAACGACCGCCACGCGGCGTTGCAGTCAAGCTCTGCTCCTCCGGGAAAGAGTCAAGGGACAGGTCAACACAGTCTTCGATGGCCCTGATCAGGTAGTTGAGCCCCGACACTGGGTATCAAAGATTGGGCTCACTACCTAACACCCACTGCCCAACGCAGCTTCCCTCATCAAACAATCAACTGGCCAAACAGAGGTATATCTTAGCCGGGGAGTGAGGGACTCCCTGGGGGCCTAGCATAGGCCCACCAGAAAGGGTATAAAGCGTTTGCTCAGAACAAGTCCATGGTTGACAATGCACTGACGCTAATTATGCTTTGGCAAGACTAGCAAAAGTAACGCTTCAAACCGCTAGGCAACCCCCCAACCAAGATTGCCCTCCTTGAATGGGGACTTGTACATACATAAGCATTTGCCTAAACTACAATTAGCTATAATGAGCCACGCTCATGATACCACCAGCTGTACCACAGCTATCAAGGGTGTGACCTACGGAAACACCGTCAGACAGGCTATCACCTGAGCTCCGGCTCAGCCCAAGATCGCCTCTGACGAGCCGCCACGCGCCGCGCCAAGATCACCTCGTTGAAGCATCAGAAGCTGGGAGTAGAGGCATATGAGTCCCACATTGAAAGCAAGGAAGAGATAAGTCTCTTCCTCAACTATAAAAGGTCCACTCCTCTCTTTTCATTAAATATGCATTTACTTCTTACCTAACGTTATTCTATCAACATAAATACATTAACTAACTTAGGCATAGGAGTAGAGAAAACCGCCAACCACGGTCTCCCTCTGACGCCCTGTGTATTTTATTTGACAGCTAGCGGAAACACCAAGATCTCAGACACTCGCTTCATGCGGTCCCCTTCGTGGACCAGCGTTAACTGAGGTTCAGCACTCGCTGAATCTCAGACATTAACAGATCCCACCCACCCTTGTTTCACCGTTTCTCACAATCTTCATCTAGTAACCATTGCTCCTCGAAAAGAAAAATCTTTTTTTTTCCCACCTCTTTCTTGGCTTGTGAGAATGGACTTCAATCAATAGTGGTAGATAATCGGATTTAGATGGACTGAGATGCGACACCTGATGTAGGAAACATGCCAAACCAGTCATTTAATGCCAAAAATATATCAAGCCTCACTTTAATCTCCTCTCCATTTCCCTTACCTCTCCAAGTAAAAGGAGGACCAGTGGAATTTAAAACATGTAAACTGCACCTGTTGACACATATATGAAATAACTCCATTTGTTTAGGGTAGTGAGAAGGCTCGCCTTTTTTCTCTGAAAACTGAAAAATCTCATTCACATCACCATCTACAAGCCATGAGAGCGAATACACTCAGAAATTCCTATTGTTTTCGTGGTTTGGTTTTAAGCTCCAAAGCTACCCCATTTGACAGGACCCGCCCCGAAGTTCACCCTGAAAGCCGAAGTGGCCCTGCGGGGCCCACCTTTGAAGAAATTTTACCAAAAATTTGACAGAACTTCCCTTAAAAGTGGACTACCCAAGACCTGTAGAAAGACATTTACACTTCTAAGCAATCTGTCACACTTCTAAGCAATCCATCCTTATTCTCCTGGAGCCATTCTGCTCCCCAAATCACAACATCTTCTAATTCACATTACAAAAATCTCAACTTAATAACATTAATCCTGCAGGTTATCAGAGCAATTCTAAAACAAAAAGTATACTTGAATAAATAGTAAAGAGGGTAACGGATCGATAAATCCTACAATGCGGAAGCAGTGACAACTATGCCTCAACTCCATGTACGCTCGACCTCAACTAATCTAGCCTGCAAACTGGGCATTTGAAACCGAAGGGCCCAGGGGAAAAGTATTGAAAAACACGTTAGAGTGAGTGGACAAAAATAAATAATCAAGATAATTTAAATGAAACAAACTTGAATACTTTCCCACTTATTTAAATTTATAAAACTTCGATGCATGCAATGTTTATAAAACATATTTCTTTAAACTCAAAATCCTGTGAAAACAGACCAGCCCCGCTGGTTAAGAGAAATCGGACTAGCCCCGCTAGTCAAGTAATAATAGGATATGGGGAATAAATATCACCATACGGGTAAAGGAGCCCCTTAAGCTCTACCCTTGACTGCCACTCACACATAGATTGTGTGAGGAGGAGAACTAATAACCTCAACTATCACTCACATGAGGAGGAGAATAAATCACCCCGACTACCACTCAGAAACACAAAGTAAGTGAGGATGAGACACTATAGAACGACCCCAGTATGGTGAAGAAAAATAATCGAAAACCAGTAAATCCATAAATCCATAAGGCTTCCCCATTTCTCTCGAGAAAAATAAGTATATTCCAATGACGTGGCCCCGCATGCCAAAATATTCTCGAAGTCATAAACAAATAGGCCCGAAATAATAAATATAAACAATTCCCCTGAAAATCTCATTTCCGATAATATTCCAGAAATCTCCAAAAAATCGACGAATAAAATATAATACTAAATTCCAGAAATTAATCACCTCGAAAAGTAGCTCTTCGAAAATCAACATGAATCATAGACACAAATGATAATCAAGATAAATCATAATCTTCGTAAATCAACAATGCAAGCAAATCCATAAGATATCTCGAAATCAATTTCCCAAAAGCAAATTATAGCAAAATGATAAAATGATAAACAAATAAGTAAATCATTATTTCGGGAAAATAATCGCATGCATCAGTTCTTAAAAATAAAAGTCCACTCACAGTATACATCTAAGCTTGCCGTTTATTCGAAGTTCCCCCCCCCCCCCCCCCCCCCCCCCCGTGTGGTTCCTCCTCACGTCCTGTATAATATAACGCTCATAAATAAATAAATACAGGACGGAAATTTAAATTTACGATAATTAAATCAAATTCCTAAACGTCTCCTTTAATCTTAACTCCCTCAATTCTCCTTGATATTCATCCAAACTTTACCAATAATTTATATTCATCGGTTTACAATTTCTAAAGCAAATTCGAAAGAAATCCGACGGTCGGACTCTTGTAAATTGATAATTGAAATTCATAATGGATTCAAAACTTCTCCAATCTTTATCAAAATCTTATATACAAACTCCACATCAATTATCAATTATGTGATTTAATTAGCTAAAAATAAAATTTAAGTTACTGTTCAAGCACACCACTGTTCATGTGGCAGCCAACTCTTTCTCCGGCCACGAAATTTCATCCACAACATCATCTCAACATTCTAAGCATCTTTCATAACTACAATATTGATCAATTTTGAGAGTACAGGGTCAATTTTACTTGAAAACCGAAAAAACCCTCAATTTTGCTCAAATCTCCGATTCTCCTTCCACGGCTCAAATTTGATAATGAAACTTGGTAGGTTGGTAGAACATTGGAAGATGAACAAAGCCCGATTAGCCTCAACATCCAATTTGGCCGGAATTTGAAGAAATAGCATGAAAACCCAATTAGCTACAGTAAATTTTTGGCTTCGAGTCGTCATCTATGGTGCATGATAGGATGCAAGGCATATATTGATGGAAAGCTTGTTTCAAGACAAAGAGATAGGTACTAATATTATGGCCATAGGTGGTCGGACGAAGCGGTACTGACGTCAGGAAGTTAGGTAGGCGGGAGAAGCAAATCTGGAAATTTTATGGGTATTTCTAGAAATGGCAAGTCAGACTTGCTATTTATAGAAGGAAAAATTTCACAAATGGTCACTCAACTATGACTCATTCGACACTTTGGTCACTGAAGTTTCAAATATATCACTTTAGTCACTCAACTATTACACTGTCAATCACTTAAGTCACTTTGTTAATTTTTTTCATTAAAAAAAATTATAAAAAATACTCTTTGGGTGACTTAAGTGATTGACAGTGTAATAGTTGAGTGACCAAAATGATATATTTGAAACATCAGTGACCAAAGTGTCAATGAGTCATAGTTGAGTGACAATTTGTGGAATTCTCCGTTTATAGAATACGTTTTCAGCAAAATTACAAAACTGCCACTGACTTGTAACCCTTATAACTTCTTTGTTGTAACTCTGATTTTAGCGTGCCACATGTCTACGAACTCGGTTTAACGTCCTCTACAACTTTCATGAAGAAAATTTTCTCAAATTTTGATCCGAACAAAAAGTCAACTTTTAAGGCCCCTTATTAGCTCGAAACGGAGCCGAAAATAAAAATAACTATCGTTTACCGTCCGAACAACTAGTAAAACGATAATTTGAGATTTGGGACGTAACACCATTTCTCTTGTTCTATTTCAGGATGTCGCACTCGAACAACCTGAACAAATTGAATTTTGCTCCATTAGGGACAACAGGCACCGGAAATCACAGGGGGGTTCATGATGTACGACAATGTGTTTTTGATGAAGAGCATCCGTTCATTTGTAAGGCCTTTGAAATTATTCCCGCCATATACAAAGTGCATCACGAGGCAAGAGATGCTCACAATATCAAACAAGAAGATCAAGATCAAGATCTTGAGCTAAGGGTTGAAGAGTTCAAATCTGGCAAGGATGAAGAGACCGCCGATTTTATTTAAGTCTTTTATTTTCCAAGATTGAAGTAATAAGACACTTGTCATAAATTTTTAGTAGATGCCTTTGGTTTTTAGCTTTTCTTCAAATAGGCTTAGCCAAAGTAGGGGTGATGTCTAGGAAAGAAGTTAAGATTAGTGGTATTTAAGAAAGCGTTGCTCCACCGACATCTCTTCTTTCTTCCCTGGTCATGTCTAATTTGAAGCTACCGAAAGAAGTTAAGTGACGACCATTTTTTGCATTTGGATTAGATTTTCATAGTTAGAAACTCTGATGTAACCGATGGTTTTATGAATAAAACTTTGGGTCATTTTCATATCAGCTTTATTTTAATTGTTAGCTCTTCATTCGAGGAATAGACTCTGGAGAACTTCATTATCTCATGGATAGTGCGACTATGCACACGATTCTCCACCGTAGGCAACTATTCTTAGAGATGTTTCCTACGCATTCCTCTGTGACTATGATGGCAGGACCAACAAGTTTAGTTCAAGGACATAGATTGGCCCAATCCCTCTTGCCTTATGACACCTTGATCAATGTCGCAAAAGCTCTCTACGCTCATAGGGTAAATCAAACCCTATGAGCTTCAAAGATATTCGAGGCAACGGATTTCATGCAGATACGCATAATGAGGATAAAAATGAGTTCCTTTGCATCAACTCTAATGATTGCGAGCGAAAGCGCATCTTAGAGAAACTTATTTGTCTCTCTAGTGAACTTTATGTCACCACTATTCGAGTCATTAAATCCAATAATGTAGTAAGAGAAGATCTCTTGGATTCATAAACATATTGGCTTTGGCAAGACAGGTTAGATCATCCTAGTAGTGACTTGATGATCCGAATATTAAAGACATCACTTGGACATTCGTTCTTTTGAGGGACACGAAGTAAGAATCATAAATTGATTCCGAGACAGCCGCCTACCACCGGCAAGTGGTCGGCGTCGTCCACAATGATGATACCCATGGTGGCCCCATCGTCTCTAATTTTGCTTGCAACGGCACTTCTGGCACCCCGACCTAAACCAAAATCAGTATTGGTGCTTATAAGGCCCCTCGCTCGTTCTACAAAACCTGTTCCTTAGGGAAGGTAGGACCGAGACTATCCTATACAAAGGATACGAAAGTTCTCATTACATTCTTACATAGAATCTAAGGGAATATTTGTGGACCAATTCAACCAACTTGCAGATATTTTATGGTGTTAGTTGACGCGTCGACACATTGGTCTCGTGTTTTGCTATTGTGCACTTATGATGCTACTTATGCTAAACTCCTAGCTTATATCATAAGGCCACAAGCTCACTACCTGGATCATCCCATTAAGTCAATTCGACTTAACAATGCTGAAGAGTTTAATCGAAAACTTTCAATGATTATTGCACGTCCTTGGGGATTGATGTTGAGCATTATGTTCCCATGTGCACACCCAAAATGATCTCGTGGAAGCCGCCATTAAACGACTACGATGGTAGTCCAGACATTGCTAATGCGCACTGATCTCCTTATTTTCACCTTAGGTTATGCAATATTGCATGCAATTATGTTAATTCGTCTACGACCCATTGCCACTTAACATTTCTCTGCGTTACAGCTAATGATTGGGTACGAGCCTAATATCTCGCACTTACGCATATTTGAGGCAACAGCGCACCAGGATGGGTCCTCAAAGACGAATGGGCATATATGTAGGATCTGAGGCTGTAATGATCATCTACTACTTATCACCCTTGATAGGTGATCTCTTTACTGCTCGTTTTGCAAAATTGTCACTTTGATGAGACAGTTTTCCAGTTGTTAGGGTAAGAAAAGAACATCAACCTTCAACAGGAACGACATGAATTATAGTGGTTTGTTCCCACTTTGTCTCATCTCGATCCACTAAAGTGACGAGATCACACATACCTACTGCAAACGTGCTGTCACGCCCCGAATTTTGAATAAAGGAATTCAAAATCAGAAACGCGAGAACAAACAATCACAAGAAGACTCTTAGAAAATTTTTCTTAAACTAAGCAACAAACAAACTGAACTCACAATGTCAACACCGACTCGTTCTCTAGAGTCAAATATCCACCAAGTGTTTACAAATTAAACCGAATAATAATTCAATAAGTAAATGCACCCTCCACACTCACAACACAGCGGAAGACTAGAACCAAGATATCAGACTACGTCCAAGCTACGATAGCAACAAAACCTCAGCTTCGATGATGATTACACTGACCTGCACAATAACCCCTACACCATGGAATAGTGCACCGGGATTGCAAACAACAAACCCGGTAAGCTTTTTAAGCCCGTATGAGTAAACTCAATTAAAATGACTCACGTCACTCATGCTTATAATTTCTCAACTCTTGAGATAAATTAAAGCAACAACATTTAACTCCACAAAACACAACCAAACATACAAAACCATCCTTCATTTGTCTCAACAAAAGTAGTTGTCACCTCAGTGACGTTTCAAATCATTTTCAGTCTCGACAACACAACCACGAAATCACATTTCTTTCGTCACAACATAAAGCATTTATCACCACAATGATGTGATAAAACATTTCTTGACTCACCACGAGTCTCAACCACAACTGCACTCACATCATTAAAGTAAATAAAACCAGTAATCCCTGCTTAGAAAATTAGTTCAGGAGATCACTAAGAGCACACAATCCAAAATCATAGTAATCCCTGCATATAGTTTAGTTCAGGAGATTACATTAAAACTAATCAATAAAAATCATAGTAATCCCTGCATATAGTTTAGTTCAGGAGATTACATTAAAACTAATCAATAAAAATCATAGTAATCCCTGCATATAGTTTAGTTCAGGAGATTACATTAACACCAATCAATTCAAAAAACGGTAATCTCTGCGTATAATTTAGTTCAGGAGATTATGAAAGAAAATAGTAATTTAATAATAGAAATAAACTAGAAAACAATACACCATCAACCATTGATACACCAATCACTCAATAGCCACAACCCACATCATTTACACACAATCATCTCACATATCACCACACTGGTTATCACAAACGATTGTTTCCTCAACTCTAACAACCTCAAAACAATAATGAAGTCATTTTTCAATTATTGTTTTCTCAACTCAAAACTATCATCAAAATCGTACACATTTCAATCAACGCTCAAACCGACAAAAACCTCTTTTCTTTCAAATTTCATTTATTTTCCTCAACATCACATCGCACAACAAAAGTGAACAACACGCCCAATTCCACCAAGATATATATTTTTCACGTAAATACACACACACACACACAATCATCCACTCAGGTATGCCACTAATATCAACTATAGTTTTACAGATTATACTTCTAGGAAATCATTTTATATCAATACATTATTTTAACTTACCCATGAACCGTTGTCGATCAAGTTCATATATTTTAAAACAAATAATTTGTTTCGAAAACGATTTCACAATTTAATGATTAAACCGAACAATAATGCAACTCGGTTCGTAAATGAACCACGTGAGATTTACTCACCTCCAAATCCTGCTGCGTCTTCACACAAACCCGAGACAAGCACAAAATCATCCATACTCCACTCACACAATTTTGTCAATCACCTAATCACATCAAGGTCACACTCAATACAACACAAAGCACACAAATTAACAAAAACCATTTAATTCTGAAACTCCCGTAACACACTAAAAATCCGAAAGTGACGCCAATCGAGGCAAAACTTTATCCAAGACCACCTGAGGTCTCCGGAATACTTATATGATCAATATACCAAAGTTGCAAGTCAATCAGACGGCTGAATCCTCACAGATCGAAAACCGATCGAATCGAAAACCCTAAAACTTTGAAAATTCATAACTTGCTCATACGATTTCCAAAAATTACAAACTAATCAAAATGATTGTATCGATATGTAGATTAAAAAGAGGAACAGAAACTGTTCCTGGGGTGGGCGGAACCTGCTGGAAAATACCACCACAGTGGCGGCGCCACCGCAAGCCCAAAGTCAAAATTAGACAAAACTTCCAGCACAAAAGTTCCTCATCTCAACTCCAATTACAACTTTCATAACTACACTAAAGTCAAATTATAAGCCAAATTGTCGAATTTTACCTCGATAGCTTTGAAACCTGAAGAACCCTAGTTTCCCAATCTTCAAAATTCGATTACCACGAGTTGAATCGTTGCAAGCCACCTTGGGGTAAAGCTTCTACATCCTCTGGGCTCCAAAAGCCCCCAATAATCTCCGGCTATGGTGGCCGGAAACGTGAACTCCGACCAAGGCGATTTGCAGCCTCGCCGCCAAACTTCCCGGCCTTGCTGCGTCGTGCACGGACCAACCCATGTCGTGAAACTTCACAGGGTTGTAGATAGGAGTGAGGTGAAGAGATAGGGACAAGAATCTCGGCCTATGGTGGTCGGACGACAGAGAATAAAGCTGATGAAGTCGGCTGGGCAGAAACGGGGTGGGGCGTAAGAAAGAGAAAAAGTTTCTTGATTTGGAAACTTCTTATTTTTCTGATTTTTTTTTTCCTATTTAACCAAAATGGAAACTTTTTCCAAAGGTCACAACTTCTTCATACGAACTTCGATTTTCGCGTTCCGCATGTCCACGAACTGGTATCGACGCACTCTACAATTTTCGTGAAGGAAGTTTTCACAGAATCCTAACGTATAAAAAGTCAACCTTCGCACCCCTTCTAAAACCATACTTTTCAAATAATTAATCGTCTGAAACACTTCCGCTCCATTCACGATCCTCGAAATCATACCAATGAACACTTTAACAATTCCCAAAGCATTTAGGAATTAATAACAAATTTTCGGGGTATTACACGTGCCTACAAGGATTGACGTCCCTACGAGTGGACATGACGCTACCCTAAATAAAGGTATAGGCATGGCACTAGAGGTGGCAAACGGGCCGCTAAGCACGAGCATGGCACGGGCCCGGCAAGCTTAAAAAGGCCCAGCACTGCCCAAGCCGTAGTGGCCCGACACGACCCGAGCATGTTAGAATAACGGGTCTAGTTGGACCTAGGAATATTGGCCCATTGGCGCGGCCCGAGCCCGTAATGGGCCCGGCACGGCTTGAGCACTACATATTGTGGGCTGGCCCGTTACAAACACAAAATTTCATTTTATTTTTAAAAATATTAAAAAACTACAACGATGAGATTTGAATATGAGTCTTTATTTAAAATCTCGTGACAATTCCACTAATGCTATTTTTTTTATGTTGTCAAAATAGTGAAATAAAACATTATATCCTTATTTTGACATAAGTATTTTTTCTAAATGTTAAATATATGTTTATTAATAAAGACTAATTTCATAATAATACAACTATAGAATAAAGGAAAGAATAATATGATACTAATTCTTCATTATATTAATAAAAATTAATCTCACAATAATATACTAAAAACAATATATTTTGAGTTATTTTTTTCTTTCTTTCTTTCTTATAGTGGTATATAAAAAATAGCAAATTACCACTATCTACATTTTCAGCCCATAAATTCCCATCAGCAGGCCTGCTTTTTAAAATTCTCATGAGCTAGTGTGCAAGGCCCATGTGCAAGGTATAATACCTTGTGGTCAGATTCATTCACTTTTTGAATTATTTATATTGGCAAGTAAATTACGAATCTGTCCTTGTGAGTTTTATAATGTGAATTAACACTGTTGAATGTCAGTAGCATTATGACAAAATAATATTTCTATATTCCATCTTTGCTTTTCTTAGAAACAACTCATTTATTTAATAATTCCAAAAACTATGTATACATATTACATTAATATGAAACTTGAACACTATATCATTTATCTTTGGCTTTAACTCAAAGAAATAATCTCCGTAGCGCGTGAGATTATTGAGTCTAATGATGATAGGGCCAGCCCCAAGTTTCACCCTGAAATCTAAGGTAGCCCTGCGGAACCCACTTTTAAAGGAGATTTTACCAAAAATTTCGGCATAACCACCCTTAAAAGTAAGCAACCCAAAAACCTGTGAGAAACTAATTTCACTTCTAATAACCCAACCACAAACTTCTGGAGCCACCCTGCTCCCATATTCCAAACCACCTCACAATCAAAAAAATAAAAATAATACTTGAAATACTTAAAGTCCAACAGAAGCTCCACATCTAAATACAAGAAATTTTCATATATAGTTAGGTCATGAACCCCAATTATAATTCCTACAAGTCTGGGTCACAATTCCCATAGTAATCAGAGCAATCTAAAAACATAACTTGAAATAGAGTTTAGTAGGTTAAACAGGTAACCTATAGAATGAGATATCAGAAGCAGATGCGGTCACTATGGCGCTGAGCAACAATGCTGTGGACTGTGCATTTGAAACCGAAGGGCCCAGGGGGAAAGCATTTAAAAACGTTAGTGTGAGTGGACAAAAAAGTTAACAATTATAACAAAAGGAAAAAGGAAAGAGTTATATACTTTCCCACAATTTAACTTTGAAAAATAAATTCTCGATGCATGCAAGATTTAGAAAACTTATTTCTTAACTTCGAAAAGAACGTAAGAAAGAAAAATAATCCAACCCCGCTGGTTAAATAAACAATTAATATGGGGAAGGTGAACATCGCCATACTGTAAAGTAGCCTCCTAGGCTCGGGTCGGGCCTCCCAGACCCTATCCTCGACTTTGACCCACAAACACAAAATAAGTGAGGAGGAGTCTCAACTGCAACTCACGTGAGGAGGAGAACAAGAAAATATAGTAACCCGAGTATGGTGGAAGATAAAAATCAAAAACCAGTAAATCCATAAAGCTTCCCCAAAAATCTCACAAAAGAAAATACGAGTACGATTCCCAACTGTACTCGAAAAATCTCATAATAATTTCAAATAAAGCAACGACGTGTCCACATGTCAAATTAATTTCAAACGGGTAACTATTCGTAAGATTAAATTATAAATCATAATTATTATTCCATCAAAATCCCATGTCGAAAAAGTAACTATAAGAAATTCAAGTTGACAAAAGAAATTAACTTAATTTCCGGAAATTACCTCGGAAAATGATTTGTCGAAAAAAAAAACAAACAAACAATAACCATGTTATCCACATCTAGCATAGAAAATTTTAAAATCAAAATCATGCTAGAAGCATTAACCAAATAAATAATGGGATAATCCGAAATTAAAATAATAGGCTCGATAAATTTCATGCTAATTAGTAAAGCATTAAGTTGATAAAGTAAAGAGGTCTTTCGATCCAAGTCCTTTTTGTTATATAAAAGTTGAATGTAGTCCGCACATCTTTTCTTGTTAATTGCGGTTCATTTGCTTTTTTTAATAGTCCATTTTACCCTTAGAACCAAATAAGGTAAATAATTCCAAATTCACTAATTAAATCACAATTTAAAATTTAAAATTCAAATTCCAAAATTTAAAATTCATCAATGAATAATTTTTAGACATATAAGATTAAATGCATTCCTATGAAATCAATATACCTAAGATGTAGGTATCGAATACTTATATACCTATATTATAGGATGAAAAACTTTAGAACAAAAATTTAAACATTATTACTTCAATTGTATCAATATAATAGGTATTTAAAGTTGTATAGTAGAGATTTAACCTACCTTGATATACGAAGTAGGGAAAAGAAACATAGAATAAATTACCAATCTAATCAAAAGGTACAAATATGTACATAAAAACCTATACCTAATTAAAAGATAAAGGTATGAAAGAGAAAGTGAAAGATAGTGAGAGATCCTTAGATATAGAGATATAGAGAAACTTGGAAATGTTTTAAACTTGTGAAATCTTACCTATAAATGAGGCATATAAATGTGAAATAAAAATGTCTGATCAAATTCTATGGCAAATATTACCTATAACACCATAATCGATTCTATATCAAACGTAAACAAAAACTTCTTACTAACACTACTACACAAAGTGAATCAAACGACACGTAACAGACGACATACGACATTTTGGTGTCGTCTGAGTTAGTCAGACGACATGTTAGTTATATTTGTTGTCTGTTCTCAAACTCAGCCAACACATTGTAATCAATTGGAATTTGGTGAAATTGACAACTTTAGGACAACACTTACTAGGACATATGTTGTCTGAGAAATCAGAAAAAAAAAAAAAAAATTTAATTTACATTTATTTTCTAGCCAAAACACAAATCCCTATCTGCTCAATTCCCTCCCTTAGTCGTATCAAAACAAAAAACTTCCCTCCTAAGTTGAAAAAAATTAGGTCATTCTCCCTCCCTTTCACTCTCACCATCTCACCAGCCTATCGAGAGTGAAATCGATACACTCTCGCTCTCACTCTCACTCTTAGTCCCAATCTCTCTCGCTCTCGCTCTCACCTCTCACTTTCGCTCTCACTCTCTCTCTCTCTCTCCGCCGGTCCAGCTCAAAGTCGCTACTTGGTCCGGTAGTTTACTCTCTCCGCCGCCTCAGCTCGAAGTCGATTTCAATTATCTTGAGAAGCCATCGCCGCCACCAAGATCTCTCTCACTATCGCCGCCGGTCTCGGGATCTCTCTCACTATCGCTGCCGGTGTCAGTGTCAAGAAATATAAAGAGCCTCCTTCTTCTATTGGAGATGCCTCCAATAGGGTTCGTTCTCTTCTCTCTCTCTTTCTGTTTATGCCCTGGGGCTATTGTTGGTTACTTTAATCAGCGATTGATAAGCTTCCTTCTGTGTTTGTATTACTGTTGGGGCTTAAATGGTTCTGGGCTTAATTCTAGGTCATTCAATGACCAGTGGGATTTCTTGTTTAGGCGTTTTAGCTTTAGATTGGTATATTCTGTGCTAAAGCTGTTGGTTTATTTGCAAACAAACAAATAGATTAATAAAAGGGGCGATACAGTGGATGAGAAGATCAAGAAGCTTGATGTTGAACTTAATAGATACAGAGAGCATGTCAAGAAGACAAGGAGCTTTCAGCAAAAGTTGCCAAGATTGTGGGAGCGACTCCCATTGTTACAGAAGATCACACTCAGCCATCAAAATCAGCAGCAGCAAACACTTGGTAAGTTGATATAGCTGAAGTCATTTCCTTTTATTAGTCATTTGTTTTCACGTTTTTAGCAACAATTATCAATTTCTCGACTTTTACAATCTGTGAAAGCGAAAGTTTTTGTTATTTCTTTCTTTTGTTAATTGATACTTATCTGATTCAATTCTTCATGTATGTAATTTGGTTTTCTTTTGTAGTCTATGCTCTAGCTTTTCAATAGCTCCGAGAACCAAACTTTTTTGACACTCTCAGAGAGAAAGATTGGGTTGGGAACAAATAGAAAAGAGATGTTTAGTCTGCAAACATTTATCTAAACTCTAAACCCTATTTAATTGATTTCCCAATTTTAATGTAAAATTTGGGGTTTTGATTCTTTGATCTAATATAAAATTTGCAGATATGATATGCTAGAGTTTATATATGATTACCACTACATGAAATTGTTGTGGCTTTGAAACCCCCAGGCCTGAGTTTTCAGGGAGGATACCCGAGAAAGAGAAAGCTATATTAGGCTTATCGTGGACATGTTGAAAATTGTTGAAGGGATGAAGTCATTCAGTCTCCGATCAATATGCAAGTATGTACCACCCACCACTAACTAACTTTGTAGACATTATTTCATTTTATACTAAACATTCAAAGATATCAAATCTTCCTGAGTTCAGACTTTTTCTAACAAACCTTTTAGTACAACTTATTTAAGAGAATGATATTCCCATATTCAGTTGTTTGAATTTTTATCTGCTATTAGAATCATTTTAGCCTTAGTTTGAATTTTTATCTGGTATTAGAATCATTTTTCTGCTGAATTTTTGTTTCTTTAATGGTGTAGACACTTGAGATGCTGGAGAAGGAGGAGAAGCTCCTTGGCAGCGTTGTAATAAAGAAACACTACTGTTTCTATGAGTCGCATTTGTAATTGATTGGGGGTTCTTCAAAATTGAATCCTAAAGACGGTCTAGAGACGAAGGGGGAGACTCTTGGTGGATTGGGTATGTCAGTAGCTCCTAAATTTTCATGTTTTTACTCAATTGGGTTATGATCATACAATGAATGCTATGTAAATGAAGGCCCCATTAAAATAAAATACTGCATTCTTTTGTAGAAGTAAATCATACGCCTATTTCAGTGGTTGTACAATTGTGTACTTGCATTTTACGGTATAATATATGTTTTTGAAACTGTTAAAAATGGTGCTGCAAGTGTGCACTGAAAATGGAGCAAGGCCAACCAGAGGTGAGCTAGGTTTTGAGTTCTTGGTGAATAGGAGTGGGCAGCCTTATCTGATTCAGACAAATACCTTAATCAGGTTCTTTTCTTCCTTTTTCTTTTGAGTTCATTAGCATGCATCTATCTATTTGATTACCAAAAAAATTGAGCAAAACGATGAAGGAATGGGAAATTCAATTTGAATTCTTTTTCATCATAATGTATGAAATTGTAGTCTTGGTGTTGTACATTGATGAACTGTTGCACAGAGAATAATGTCTAGATATATATGTGAAGATAAATTTGGTGAGATTGTAGTCCAATACACTCTCTATTGGTAAAGGTGAAGATGTAACAGAAAGAAGACGAACATAAATAAGCATCCCAATTAAATCAAAACAGTAATGATAAAAGAGTGTAAAGCAAAGACATTATCATCTTTCTATTGGACTATTGGTTTAATTGGGTTTAATTGTGTCATTTTTCATATATTGGCATCTTTCTGCTCCTTCACATAGACAAGCATATGTTTATGTGGAACTTCTCTTTTCATTTTGTTGTTTTAAAATTGATATGAATATGGAGCTTCTGGTGATAATGGGTGTTACTAACTATATATCACTGCATTAAACTACTTTGAATCTGAGATGATATAGGAGCAGATTGCGAGCTTGGAGTTGAATTAATCAGTCTCAAGTGCACCTTCAAATATCTTTTGAACTTGGTAAAAATTGAAACCAACAAGAAGGAGACAGATTAGATTAACAATTACTTTGGATTTACTTTCTAATTTGAGTCACACACTATTTCTCCATTTACAGGTACTGCTGGTAGAAACATTCACAATCAGGAAGAATTTCCAGGTCGTACAATGGCAATTATTTTAAGTGTTTCTGCAAATTTAACTCTCGATTTCTCAAATTTCTTTGTTTTGTTTTTGAGCTAGAATCGAAGGAGAAGGGCAATAATGAGCTAGGGGAATCCTTTTTTTCTTGTCTGTTTCATTTTACATCAATTATTACTTGAGGTATTCCCTGTTTTGCTGTGTTATTTCTGTTTTAAGTATATTAGGATATAGCTAGTCTCTTCAATTTCTATATGTAATCTAATTGAGATTTTTTACAGGTAAAGAAGTATTCAATTTGCCAAAACTTCAGTATCTGTAACTGTACTCATCAAGTATGTGTGAGTGATTTTCTGTATGTAATTAAACTTAAAAATATTAAAGTTTCAGTCTTTTCAACTCTTAAACAATCATAGTTTTGGTTTATGGCAATCCAAGTTTCTTTTGCTACTGAAGTTAGACTTTTAACTTGAGAATCCTAAGTATCCTATAGCGGATGTTCAGACTTTATCTACATCAGTTTGGGACATTTTAGTTATTTTGATTTTGAATTATGTTCAGTTTTTGAGGCTGTTTGTTACCTTGTGGTCATTCAGGTTTTGCAAATTTCGGGACAAAATTTTTTGGGAGATGAGAAGGGTTGGATGCCGACTATAGTGAGGGAGGGAGACGGGAAAGAAGAAGAAAAAGAGAGACAGGGAGAAGAAGAGAAGAAAGAAAAGAAGAAGGGGGAGTCGGATCGAATAAAAAGAAAGGGAACAGGGAGGAAGGAAGAGAAAAGGAAGAGAGAAGAAAGAGAAGAGAGGGAGGAGGAGAAAAGCAAAGGAATCAGGGAGAAAAAAGAAGAAGAAGAGAAAAGAGGGAGCACGGGAAAGAGAAAGAAAATAGGGAAAGAAAAACAGAAGAGAGTAGTGATCTGTTTATGATGGGTTTGGATTTCAGAAGAAGAAGAGAATGAAGATTGAGATGATTTTGGTTGTCGGCTGTACAATATAGCAATGGGTGGAGGTTTTGCCATTCGTTTTTGAATGGGTGAGGAGGAAGAACTAGTTTAAAACGGTGAGTGACTTTTATATCTGAAATTATGCTTCTTTTTTTTTAATGTTTTTTTTTTACTTTTTTTTATGTTTAGACTCGTAAGAGTAAGCGATTGTTCAGTGAACCATGTTCTGATTTCTCCTAGCACTTATTTTTGGGAGTTTGGGCACTCTGCTATTATCGCTCTTGGATTTTAAAAGGTCTTGCAATTTGACTTTACCAACTAGTTTTGAAAACCATTTATCTAGTTCTTATATCTATGTCCAATTGCCTAATTGTTTAGCGGAGAAAGTTGTTTTATTCCTTGTTTGGTACCTTATTTTGTGTTCTTTTAAATATCGAAAAATTGGTCAGGGCTAGTTGTTTTGGTATGCTGTGATATTCTGGAAGGCAAACTGTGTTTGGAAGGAAGATTTTGGGGGTTTGGTGCATGATAAAGTTTCTGAAATTTTCAAGTCTCTTGGACTTGGTTGTTCCTGCTTTTGGTTCTGCTCATGAAACTGAAAAGTTAAATTGAGGTATTTGCATGTGTGTATTTGATTGAAAAAAATTCATAGTGGAGATAGACTGCTGTTTGCCTTTACCTTCTGATTTTGGTTGCTATCGTTTTACATGTCTTTTGGTGAATATGTATATATATCATTTTGGTTGATGTTGGTTGCTTGGATTATGTCAGGAAAGTCCAAAGTGCTTGAAATTTTGGTTGCTCGAAAATTTGGTTGTTGTTGTTTTGCATGTGTTTTGGTAAATGTCATATATTTAATTTTGGTTGCTATTGGTTGCTTGGATTATGGTTATTGAAATTTTGGTTGTCATTTACTAAGTGGCATATATGTAATGCTCAAATTACAAAAAAATTTCAAGGTTGGCCAGAATACATAATGCTCAATGACAATTATAGATTCTTTTCTGCAATTTTGTCCATTACTAAGTGCAAACCCTTTTGTTTCAGTGGGAAAGAAGAGGCAAAGAAGCATATCCCAAGAAGATATGGATGTGGTTAGAAATGAGTGGACAAAGTTTGTGGTCAAGACATATATGTAAGCATTGTACTTGGTACTTGGGTACCCATATATTTTTTTAGTTCAGTTGAGACCTTGTTCTTTAGATTTGGTTGGACATGAGTTGATGCTAGTACTTTGAATTGATAATGTAAGATTTGTGAGAATGATGTATGAGAATGTGGAAAATGAAATTGGAACTTCGAATTTCATATCAGTCTATTTCCATATCAATTGGGCAAATTCGATTCCAACAACATATATAGGATTAGTAACTGTTGTAATGCAAAATATCACACAACACAAGTCCAAAAAGACATAACACATTGTCTGAGGAAAATTTAGACAACATTTTTATCTAGCAACTTGTCATCTTAAAGCTATTCAGACAACATCGGCGTCTAGCAAAGTGTGGTCTGAGGTTCATTCAAGACAACAAATTCATCAACATCAAATGTTATCTTAAATAACATTCAGACAACATTAGCATGCTCAAACTTGTTTTATAACATTAATTCAGACAACAAGAAAAATAAAATGTGTGGTCTGAAATTCATCCGGTACAACACATGCATCTAAGAGATTGTCATAAGAATTGAATTTCAGACAACACCGAAATCCAGATAATTGTTATCTTATATAAGATGCAGACAACATAAGGTAATCGGAAGTGTAGTCTGAGGTTCATGCAAGACAACACCATTTCGAGCAAATTGATATTTGTAATGCATTTGACACGACATCTGGTAATCGAAAATGCTTGTTTGATGTTTACTTCACACATCAAGTCTCGTGCAATATTGTCGTTGAAGATATTTAGGAGACAACACCAGCTTGGAAAGATTGTTGTGTTTGGTGAATTTCACTCAACACCCTTGCAGTAAGCTGTTGTCTGAGTTCATACCCGACAACAGACTACTGTCATGAATCGAAATTTGGTAAATTTAGACAACACATATTTAGATACACATGTTGTGTGAATGACCAGAGAGACAATTAAAAAAGAATGTTGTCTGATGGGGGAGATCAGACAACACGCCAGTTTACAACATCTCCATTTTCATTCAGACAACAGGCTTTTGACTGTTGTCTGATTCACTTTGTGTAGTAGTGTAAGTTTATGATAAAAGTAGCTACGAATTGAAGAAATCACGTTAGTAAGACCAAAAAACGAATTAAGAAGGGAGAAACCATACAAAAACAACAGATATGAGAGAAAAAGAAATAAACAAAAAAATCAGAAGTATGTGTTGGAAAGAAGAAATGCATGGAAGAATGAGAGGAAAAAACAGATGATTCGATAGAAAAGAAGAAGAAGAAGAAGAAGATGGAGTAGGAGAAGGAGAAGGAGACAATATATAATAGGGAATAGCAAGGAAAAATAATGTCTTAATATATAAAGGTTCCTCTTTTGAATTCAATCCAGGATCTAATAATGTTAATTGACAGATTAAATTTGCTAATTTGACATTAACAAGATTGCAATAATTAAGGTTTTAATTAATATATTGATTTTTACTGTTTATTGTAGAATATATTAAATAAGGGTATGTTAGGAATGAAAAAATTTAGCTATTGAATCAGCAAGATAGAAAAAGAAACAAATCCAACGTGGCAGGTGAGTCATAGGACCGCAATTAATATAAAAAAATGGGCTAAATACTGATTACTATTTTGTAGTTTGGGTCCAAAATCAATTCAGTCCTTAAACTTCTAATTTCATCAAAAACACCCATGCACTTTCAATTTTAATCTAATAGGTCCAATCTGATAGTTTTCCATTAATTGAGTCGTTTAACTTGCTGACGTGGCTCATATGAGGCCTATGTTTTATGATTTGGTGTTGAGGTGGTATGCATAGTCAGTTTAGAAGTGGGTCTCACTATTCAAAATCTATCAAATAATTTTTTTTTAAACAAATAACTCAACTATAACTGGAACCCACAACATAAAATTAACGAATTGGATCTATTAGATTAAAATTGAAAGTATAGGGGTGTTTTTGATGAAAATAGAAGTCCAAAAACTGAATTGATTTTGAACCCAAACTATAGGGTAGTAACCAGTATTTAGCCCTAAAAAAATTGATCCGGACTACACCCAATATGGGGTGTGAGTTTTGGACTTAAATCAAATTAACTCTAAAGTAAATGCATGCATCATTTCTTAAAATAAAAATCCACTCACAGTATTCTGCTAATCCTGTCGTCGATCGGTATTCTCCTTGTATGGAGACTCCTCTCGTCCTGTATGAATAGCACTCGTAAAAAATATAATTACAGGACGATAATTTAGATTTACAATAATTAGAAATCGAAATTCTAAACGTCTCCTTCAAACCCAACTCCTTCAATCTACATCGGATTCTATCCAACTACACTAATGATGTCAATTCGCCGATTTACAATTTCTAGGCAACTTCGAAAGAAATCCGACGGTCGGATTCTAGTAAATCGATAACTGAAATTCTAAATTTTCAGAAATTCTAAATCGATTCAAAACTTCTCCGATCTTTACCAAATTCACATATTCAAGCTCTATAATAATTATAGGATTTAATAGGCTAAAAATAGGGACCAAAATCCTGCATTACTCGCCTCCACGCGCCACCCACAGTGGCCCATGCGCCGCCGGCCACCACCACCAATGGCTACCAAATTTCATGCATAATATCGTCTCAATATTTTTAACAACTTTTTCAACTGTGACAAAGTCAGAAAATACCTCTAATTGGCCGAACAATTAAGCAACCTGAAGTACAGTGAAATTTTCCAATTATGATTTATTCCTCCACGCTTCGATCTGGGTTATGAAACTTGGAGAGCATAAAGGATGGCTCAAGGCACTTCTAAAAAGCCTGGCTTTGTCGACGTAGGTGGTCGGATTTTTGAGAAATCGGCGTTGACCAAAATCTGCTATAGTAAAATTACAGGCTTGATTCCTCTCTTCTCTAGCCAATTCATTGCAAGCCACCATGGCAGGCATCTAGGGTAGGAGAAGGCGAGTAGACCGCCACGGGGGGCTCTTTGTTTGGTGGCCAGACGGCAGCCAATTGAAAAAGAGAAGGGAGAGGGCCGAAGAAGGGAGACAGAGAACTCGGGGGAGGAGAGAGAGAGAGTTATCGAGTGGGTTTCCGGAAATGGAAACCTACTGTGGTAACTTTCTATATATATATATATATATCAAATTTACCATAAACAGTAACTCTAGTATTTTAGCCATAACTTTCGTATACGAACTCCGATTTAAGCGTACCATATGTCCACAAATTCGGTTTAACGTTCCTTACAACTTTCGTGAAGAAAATTTTCTCAAATTGTTATCCCATAAAAATTCAACTTCTAGCACCCCCTAAATGATAAAAACTGAAACTGAGGACTGTAAAACGTATAATAATTCACTTATACACAGTAAAAGGGTAAATCAGATACGGGGGCTTATAAGATGATATCAAACCTTGTTCCGTTCGTGAATGTCAATGTAGAGTGAATTGACCTAAATGAAAAGATGCGATCCATGCTGAATTGGATTCTCTAGTGAAGAGGAAGGTATTTGGGTCTGTCGCGCCAATACCAATATATCACCCAACATAAAACCTATTCAGGGGCGGACCTATTCAATTTTACCCTCCCCCCCCCCCCCCCCCCCCCCAGAATTTTTGGTATACTTCAATTTTAGTTACTTATTTACCTTATTAATATTAAAAATAGGCTTAATTTAAGTATTACACCCCCCCCCCCCCCCCCCCCCCAAAAAAAAAAACTTCTATAACCAATCAATTTGAATAATTAATCAATTATATTAAGAAACATAATTATTAAATTGATTGGTCTTTATGTCTGAATAAGTAAAGTAATTGATTTGTTTTATTTGAAAAATAGAAAGTAATTAATTTACCAAGAAAAAGTAAAGTAATTTATGAATAAGTTATTACTTTCTTCACATGAACATTTGTAATCTTTATATGAGTTTAGGATATGTATAAAATGGAATCTTGCTTGATTTGAAGATGAACATCTTCTATAAGGGAAATATACAAAACATTAATTTTTTGCGAAATTTTAATATTATATACTATATATGTCTGGACCCCCCCCCCCCCCCCCCCCCCCAGATGTCAAATCCTGGTTCCGCCCCTGAACCTGTTGGATATAAATGGGTCTTCGTTAGAAAGCGTGATGAGAAAAACGAGATTATAGACTCGCCTCGTGGCGCAAGACTTCTCCCAACGCCCTGGAATCGACTACGAAGAGAAATATTCTCATGTAATGTACGTTGTTATATTCTACTACCTTGTCAGTTTGCTAGTTTATGAAAAACTGAACATGTAGCTTATGGATATGGTCATAGCGTATCTTTATGGACTGGGGATCTAGATACATGAAGGTTTCTGATGGACTTCAATTACCCAAGTCAAGTGGCTCTAGATCATGGAGCGTGTTTGCAATAAGATTGAAAAGCTCACTATATGGATTGAAACAATCCGAACAGATGTGGTATAACCGTCTCAGTGACTACTTGATTGGGAAGTGATATGTCAACAATGAACTATGCCCGTGCATTTTCATTAAGAAGACAAGTTCCCAAGTTGCTATTGCCACGGTTTATGTTGATGACATGAACTTCATTGGAAGCCCTTGTTGAGTTAAGGGAAACCGCTGAACATCTGAAATTCGAGTTTGAGGTGAAAGATCTTGGGAGAACATGGTTTTGTCTTGGTTTGGAACTTGAGCACCGTGTTGATGGTATCCTGATTCATCAATCAGCTTATACCAAAATGATACTTAAGCGCTTTAATGAAGAGAAAGCTACGCCTGCGAGCACTCCCATGGTCGTCTGTAGTCTTGACCTCAAAAAAGATTTTTTTTGTTTCAGGGATGATGACGAAGACGTGTTAGAGGCAGAAGTGTCATACTGAAGTGTAATAGGCGCATTATTGTACTTAGCACAATGCACAAGACCAGACATCTCATTTACTGTGAACTTGTTAGTTAGATATAGCTCCACGCCAACGAGACGCCATTGGACTGGCGTAAAAAATATCTTTCGATACTTGAAGGGTACGATAGATGTGATCTTGTTCTATCCTTACAGAGAGAAAACAGTGGATGACATGATGGATTCAGACCCACCATGCACCAAAACCATCGCAGCCGCCACTTCTACTACCGGCTGGTGTGCTCTTTTCTCCTTGTGAACCAAGTTCGATCTGAGGACAATTTGACGGTCTTATTCGCTAAATTATTGTTCAAATCCACTTTCGAGAAATATATGAAAAACATTGGTCTACAGAAGTTATCCGAACTCCCATGATCGTAGTCATCAGGAGGAGACGCAAACATCATGGGGATGTCTAAATATTCTGATATTGATATGTGAAGGGTGTGTTGTACTCTTTTTCTTATTCGACCGAGGTTATTTTTGTCCCATTAGATTTTTGTTATACAATAAGGTTTTTGACGAAAAAACAAGAGGAGCACCAACGTTTGAGCTACATAAAGTGAAGTGTTTAAGTATACATGAATTATATATGTCGGACTTAAACTCTAATTACTTGTTTTAGTTATAATAGGTTAGAATTCTCTAGATATCCTAATCAATGTTCGATTAAATTTTTCTTATATGATTCAGATTCTACAATCCTTTATTAAAAAAAAAAATACCTCTATTATGAATGAAACAAACAATCATTCTCCTGAATCTCTTTACCTAAAACTAGATGGACAGTTTTTAATTTTATAAAGAAGCTGATCCTAATAACAAAGTAGGGGTATCAGCCAAAGACCGGGTACAATTATGCATTAAGAAATAAGAAATTAAAAGAAAATTCAATTTTATACGGATTTAATGCATGCAAGTAAGCCATGCCAGAAAGGTATGATCAAACGGCGAGGATCATCCGCACCTAGCACGTGCGATGTCCTCCCACATTCAATAATCATTAAGGACAGCGACACGGTTCAGAAATGCAGCTATATGTCACCCTCACTCATTTATGATTACCGTCGCATCCAGCAATATTATATTCCCATATTTCGATCCATAAATCCATACAATGAGATCGACATCTACTTTATTAATAATAATGTTGTACGCATATCTCTCCATCTCTCAATCAGTGAATTAATCAAAACTAGTTTCAGATCGATCGGAGCTAGCTACCGGCAAGAACATAGATCCATCGAAATTCAAGCATCAATGGAAGGGGTCTCTATAAGCATGTACAAAGGTCTGAGAGGATACTGGCGAAGGAGAGGCTACCAAAAGCTAAGAGGGTCGGGCCGACGCCACAAGAACCGGATGGAGCTGCGTTCACCCCGTAAAAGGCGCGTGTGGCGGATCAAAATGGCTCCCAAGCTGAAGCTGAGTTTCCTCAGAAAAATCCCTTCACCTAAGAAGTTTTTGGTTTGGCTTCGAGACGCCTATGTCAAACTCATGCTGGGATTCGCCAACTCGCGGGTGTTCACTACCGCCTACGGTGGTTCCGTATGTCATGGTGCTACTGGTTCATTCGGAAAAGGCCCCCTTAAGGAGTATGATGAGAAGATGATCATCGAGATCTACAAATCCTTGATGCTGGCGCAAGGTCAGTTGGTGCCCCGCGACGCACCTAAACCAGGCTCAGAAATTATTTACCGCCAGTAAAATACAAGTCAGAAGAATAACCAAAAGTTACGTTTTCATCTTTTCGTTTCACTAGTTTATGCTTTTTCTTCTACTCTTTTCGCCTAGGTAAATTATTGTAAGCTCACAATAAGTTATTAAAAACAGAATGTGTCCTCTTAAGTAATTTCTTGAAATTTGACACATGACGGCGGAGCTAGGAAAAAACTATCACGTCATTAATTTCTTTTCTATAGCCTTTACGGGATGTCTTAAGTTCAACTTACCATATTAACCTCAACTGTTATGTAATAAAAAATAAAAATTGTCACCCTGGTTTATACAAATCACAGCTCATCTTCAAAGAAATAAGTTTTTTTATAATGGACATGTGCATAATAAAAAATTAAAAAAAAAAGATGATGTTTGCCTAAAAAAATAAAAAAGTGTCAATTTTACCTAGCTAGTTATCGTCATTGCGCACGGTTGGGCCTAGTCAGCAATTTTGCAAATTTATTTAGGATTGGGCCGTGTCGAGGCCACACTATATGAAGCATAGCTCTGCCTAACCAGCTCACAAAAATAGAGTCTAACGACCCGGGCCAAGCTGGCCCTTACGATTCTGGTCAGGTTATGACCATTTCAACTAAATTAAAAACACAAAGAATGAATAATAACATGCAAAACACCCATCCAGTTGAATTTCGGTGGATTTGGGCATGACGAGGTCGACGTTTTCAATAAATTGTAATGAGGCTGGTAGTGGTAATTTGAGAAAAGAGATGGTAGATGTCTTGCAATTGAAAGTTTGAGAAAGAAGGAGAAGCTTTAAATATATATCCCTAATTTCTTAATACACACTCAGTACTTAATACACTACTCATTTAATTTTTTTATTTCAATACTTTACTAAATACACTTCCTAAAGTACCTAAAATACTCTTAATCTCTAAAATCATGAAATATTCTATTATTTGTTTTAGGAAAACTGAATTGGGAGAGAATTGAGTCATACTTTCATTGATAATAGGGGCCTCTTTATATAGAGGATTACAAGTATAGAGATAGAGTTGTACATGGAAATATAATCACACATTGATTGGATATCTCTTAAGATTCTCCGAGAATATCTCTAATATAAACCCTACTTCAACTAGAGCAAGTAACCTCGAGTTTGGGCCAGACACATATTCTGGATTTACTTGAACACTCCCCCTTGTGTCGCCCAAACGTGATGCTCCTCTCGTTGCCTCATTAAAAACCTTGCCGAGTAACAAAAACCCAGTGGGACAAAAATAACCTCGGTCGATGGGGAAAAAGAGCACAACACACCATTCACGTTTCGAGACCATACATGTAGACACATCCCCCTGCTGTTTGCATCTCCCCCTGACGACTACGGTCATTGGAGTTCGGATAACTTCTGCAAACGATCCTACCAACATGTTTTTCGAAAGTGGAATCTAGGCAATGATTTAGTGAGCAAGCCTGCCGCACTGTCATCAGATTGAACCTAGTTCACTTTGATCTTGAAGAGAGTTTGTTATTGCTGATTATACTTGGTGTGGTCGCTTTTGATGTAGCCTTGCTTCAAAACAAGCAGCATTATCCTATATGCTCGTAGGCTTATCTGTGGTAGACTTCAAACAACAATTGTTTCGAACATGCGTAATTATGGATCCAATCCATATACATTCACGAACCACTTTGTGAAGAGCAATAATCTCTGCATTGTTCGAAGATATAGCGACTAGGGTCTGTTCTGTAGACCTCCAAGATATCACGATCTTTACCCATGGTGAACACTTAACCAGTTTTGGAATGACCTTTGTATGGGTCAGAGAGATACCCAACATCAGCAAAACCTTCTAAAACATATGTCGTTTTGGGATGGGGATAGTGGACGCAGGTCATTGTTGGCAGCGTTCCTTGTGTGTGATGGGTTCGAATCCATCATCTCTTTGTAGGGATATCAATCATACATCTCAAGTATCGAAAGATATCTTTTACACCAATCCAATGGCGTCGCGTTGGCGCAGAGCTATATCTAGCTAACAAGTTCATGGCAAATGAGATGTCCGATCTTGTGCATTGAGCTAAGTACAATAATGCGCCTATTGTACTCAAGTAAGGCACTTCTGCCTCTAGCACATCTTCATTATCATCTTTTCAATGAAGAGGATCCTTTTTAGGATCAAGATTACGGACGATCATGGGGGTGCTTGAAAGCTTGACATTGTTAAAATGCCTAAGCATCTATTGACACGATGCTCAAGTTCCAAACTAAGACATAATCATGTTCTCCCATAATCCCTTATCTCAAAATCGGATTTCAAGTGTTCAGCGGTTTCCCTTAACTCTTTAAGGGCTTTTAATGAAGATCATGTCCAACATGAACCGCGATAGAATCTGAAACTTGTTATGGAAACATGTGGGCATATCCCTTTCCAATCAAGTAGTCACTTTAGTGAGCGTTCCAACCTTATTATAAACGCGCTCCGTGGTCTAGAGCCAATTGACTTGGGTAAATGAAGTTCACCATGAACCTTCATGTATATTCCGTATCTAGATCTCCATATAGATAAGAAGTGACCACATTTGTAAGTTGCATGTTTAGTTAGTCGGAAACTACCAAACTAACAAGGTAGTGGAGTGCAATAACATCCATTACGAGAGAATATGTCTCATCGTAGTCGATTCCGGGGCTTTTTGTGAGAAGCCTTATGCCATAAGCTGAGATTGCCATCTCTTTTTCTTATCACGCTCTCTAACGAAGACCCATTAGTCAATATGTTTTATGTTAGGAGGTGTTGGCATCACTGGCTCGAAAACCTTCCTCTTCGTTAGAGAATCCAACTTAACCTGGATCTCATCTTTCCATTTAGGCCAAATCTTTCTACGTTGGCATTCATTCATCAACGGAGTGTGGTTCGATATCATCGGACTCAACAAACTCATGTGCAACGAAGTGCATGACTACATCATCAATTATGATGGAGTTTCTATCCCACGTCTCATGTACACTAGTGTAATTTTCATAGAGCTCTATATTCTCAGGACTAGTTCTGACGTTGAGGCGTCCCCCAACGATAACCATAACCCAGAAGATTCTCATGAGACGGATTTTGAGTGTCGATGATCCAAGGATTAGGTTGTGCCAAAGCATCCTTAGAACCCACGGGCCTCCCATGCATCCTAGCTGGGGCCATGACCTGTAACGCCAGAGTGCCACTCTCATTGGCGTTGGCGCCATGCCTACCTCCGTGTAGGGTGGCACTACGTCCTCTCGTAGGGACGTCCTTCCTTGCAGGCATGTTTGCAGCATATTTGTGTGATCTCATCACTTTTGTAGGGATCGAGATGAGACATAGTGGGGACAAGCCACGACAATTCATGTCGTTCCTGCTGAACATCAGTGTTCTTATCTCCCCCCAACGACGGGAAGACTGTCTCATCAAAATGACAACTTGCAAATCTAGCGGTAAGGAGATCGCCTTGCAAGGGCATTAAGTGCCGGACGATTGTTGGAGTCTCAAATCCAACGTAGTTGCCCATTTGTCTATACGGACCCATCATAGAGTGCTGTGGCGGCGCAATTGGCACATAAATGGCACACTCAAAGATGCGTAAGTACGATACTTGTACCTAGTCATTAGCTGTAATGCAGAGGTAGATTGAGTGGCGGTAGGTCGTAGACGAATTAGCATAGCTGCATGCGATATTGCATCACCCCAAGCGGATATAAGGAGATTGGTGTGCATTACCAATATCCGGACTACCATCGTAGACATTTCCGCGAGACCATTTGGATGTAAACTCGCTAGCATCGTCAAGTCCAATTGACGGAATAGGATGATCCGGGGAGTGAGCCCGTTGTCATATGATATTTACTAGGAGTGTAGCATAAGCAGCATTACAAGTGGACAATGGCAAAACACGTGACTAGCATGTTTGCGTATCAACTAATATCATGAGATATTTAAACGTCTGCAAGTTGGTTGAATTAGTCCATAGAATCCCCATGGATTCTATGTAAGAACATAATGAGTATTTTCATATCCTTTGCATAGGACGGTCTCAGTCCTAATTTCCCTAAGGAACGGGCTTTGTAAAACGAGCGAGAGGCTTTAGAAGCAACCAATGAGAATTTTGGTTGGGCTTGAGCGTCTGAAACGCTATTTGAAACAAGTTGGTGATTGCAGCATCACCTAGGGCGCCATCACCATGATGGACGCCATCCATGGCGTCATGGATAGGGACTGCGCCAGCCCTAGGATGGTGGTGGAAGGAGGCGGTGCCCTAGGCAGCTGCGTCGGTCACACTTAGTCCAGAAATCAACTTTTGATTCATGCTTGGTTTCGCTCGAAAGAAATGATGTCCATGTGAAGTCTTTAGTAGACGGATCATCATATCATGACTAGGATGATCTATCATGTCGTGACAAAGCCAATATGTGTCTAAATCCAAGAGATCTTCTCTCATAACTTTATTGGATTAATAGCTCAAATAATGACATAGAATCCACTAGAGAGACACATAAACTTCTCTAAGATGCGTCTTTGTTCGTAATCATTAGAGGTATTGCAAAGGAACTCATTTCCGTTCTCTACATGCGTTTTCGCATGGAATCCGTTGTCTATTCATAGGTGCGATTGGCCCTAGGAGCGTACAGAGTTTCTGTGACAGTAATTAAGGTGCCATTTCGCAAGTGGAACTTGAGCTATTCCATGTCCTTGAATTAATACTGATGGCCCAGCCATCGTAGTCACAAAAGTCATATGCTCATAATCAAAATGGAGTCATAATGAAAATAACTCGAAATTTTATTCATAAGCCAACGGAGTTACATCATTGTCTCTTTGACCAAAGAAAATCTAATCCAAAATGATAGCTAATGTAAAACAATGGTAGTCGTCTAACTTCTTTCGGTAATTCCAAAATAAATGTGACCAGGTGAGTAGAGAGATGTCGGTGGAGCAAGGCTCATTTGAGTATCACTAATCTCAGAACCTTCTTAGACATCACACTTACTTTGAGTGAGCCTACTTTGAAGAAAAACTAAACATTGGCATTTACTACAAAAATATATGGCAATTGCCTATTACATCTCTTGGAAAAATAAAGACTTAAACAGAATTGGCTATCTATTGATCCCAGCCAGATTTGTAGTCTTCAACCCTTCACTCTAGATCATCTTCTTGATCTTCTTGTTCCATATAATGAGCTTCTCTTGCTTCACAATATGCTTTGTAGGCGGTGACGATTTCTTCACGAGCTCTACAAATGTGTGCCCAATGATCAGACACTCCACATCGAGAACATACATCTCTTTGCTCAAACTTCATTGATTGAGGCGCTTTGAAAGCGTCATTTAGATGGCTCTTAGTGTTGGTGGCGCCACCAACATGGCCAGAGGTGTTGCCTTCCTCTCTCTTTCCACGTTTACCCCTTCGGTTCCGTGTTCGCCTATTTTGGAGGTTACCTTCCCAAGTAGAGCTATTATATGGACCAGAACGTCCAGAAGTATCCCTAAGATTAGGGTTTTGCTCTTGGCGCCTTCTCTTAGGGGCGCGACTATAATTAGATTTCGGAATATGCTCTATTTCCACGGATCTCGAATTATAGTTCTTCACAAGGATGTTGTCATGCTTTTCAGCAACATTCATAGCTCCAATGAACTCATGAAACCTTGTGATCCGTCCTGCAACAACATCGGTTCGATAGTTCTTAGCAACCATCAATGCAGAGAAGGGGAAGGTAGAGAGAGTCTTCTCAATCAACATCGCATCTGTGATCTCTTTACCACAAAATTTCATTAAGGATTTAATCCGAAGCGCTTCCGAGTTGTAGTCAAGAACTGACTTGAAATCACAGAAGCGGAGGATATGTCATCTCTCTTCTAGGTCGGGAAGCAGGGAGTCACGGACGTTGCCAAATATATCTTCGAGTGAGACCCACAGCCTTTTAGGGTCTTCTTCATTCATACACTCGTACTGGAGCGAATCATTCATATGACGAGTTATTAGGATGATGGCTTTTGCCTTATTTGCCTCTAAGGCTGCTCTATTTGATTCCAAAGCTTGAGCTTGCTGAACAGTTAGCACGTCCTAGCTAGGCTCGAGAATCTTATCCAAGATTCCATCGGCCATGAGATGCTGGCGGATATCACGAACCCACCTATGATATTCAGAGCCAGTTGTTCCCAATGGAGCAAAGTCCAATTTGTTCAGGTTACTCATCCTGAAACAGAACAAGAAATTAGGGTTAGTTTCGGAGAGAAAAATGCTACACGAAAACAATAAAATTTCTGAGCGTAGTCGCTTCCAAGAAATTCGATTCCAAGAAGGGTTGGATTAGATCGAAACAATGATGTTTGTGGTCGATCGTTTTATCTCAACAAACTCTAAGTTTGGAGAACTCTACAAGCTCCAATCTTGGAGTGAGCACGAACCCCCACAGTTCGGCTTAATTTGGTCTCCCCTATGATAAGAAAGGGGGGTAGAATAAGGGATGTTGCAAGTCCCCGAAAAAGAAGAGATATTGAATGTAAAAACTCTTTAAAAAAAACGGGAACCTTTAGAAAAAAAAATACCTCGAAATATGTCGCCGGAAAAAAGCCGGAAAAGTCGTCCGAAAAGTGGTTGACCGGTACTGACCAGAGGGTTGACCGGCGTTGACTGTATGCTGACGTGGCAGTGGCTCCGGTTGCTGACTTGACGATGTGGTCCGGCTGATGACGTGGCAGTGGGTCCAGATGCTGATGTGGCTGCTGCTGACTTGGCAAGCTGATGTCAGTGGGCTGAGCTTTGACTTCTTCCTTTTTGGGCTGGGCTGCTTCTTTCTTCTTCTTTTCTTTTTCTTTTCTGCCGGATGATCAGGCGGCCGGTTTAGCAAGTTTTAGGCCGATTTTTGGACTTTTTATTCCGGTTCCTGAAACTTCAGATCAAGATGCTTCTGCTACCAAAATTTAGTGGAAATTGGAGGTCCGGAAGATGGTGAACCGGTGGAATATATGCTGCAAGTTGTATGGAGCTTCCGGTGGCCGGTTCTGTAGGTTTCCGGCCGGTTCTTGGGGTGGGGTCGCCAGTTCTGGACTCTTGGGATCGAGTTCTTCAAGGTGTGAGGTGGAGGCAGAAAAGGCTTCAAGGTTTTGTATTCGGATTCAAGGTTTTTAGCTTCTTGAATCAGGATTTGGCTATTTGTTTCAGGGTTAGGGCTTCGTGCTGATAACGTGTTTTAAGAAAACTGAATTGGGAGAGAATTGAGTCGTACTTTCATTGATAATAGGGGTCTCTTTATATAGAGGATTACAAGCATAGAGATAGAGTTGTACATGGAAACATAATCGTACATTGATTGGATATCTCTTAAGATTCTCCGAGAATATCTCTAATATAAACCCTATTTCAACTAGAGCAAGTAACCTCGAGTTTGGGCCAGACACATACTCTGGATTTACTTGAACATTATTTAATTTAATTTTTTTTTTTACATATTTTCTTCTAGTTTCTGCTAGAAATTTTGGCCTATCATCGTCCAATTTACAATCAAATATATTACTATTGTATCCCAACTCCAATATGATATCACAAAAAAAATAAAATTTCAAACATTTGTAAGTCTTTCAAAATTCACAAGCTTGTAGCAGTATACTAGCTATTAAACATATATAGCAACTTATTCAATATGAAAATATGGCCTGCAAGTTGAACATGCAGTACTTGTTCAATATAGTCTACAAGATGAAAACTAAAAACTGATACCAAAAAAAAAATGTTTAACAAATACAATAACTAAATAAATATAAATTGAACCAGTTAGCTAATAAACTCAAAAGTATGTTTCTGAAAATTCAGTCATCACCAAGATGTATTGTTTCTTCCTCGCTAGACATAGTGACATCACCAAGATGAACAATTTCATCGGCAAGTACATTGTTGTCGTCAAGTTGCACTGCTTCTGAGGAGATATTAGTCACTCTTTCAGGATGTGGCAATAGATCATACTGCTAAAAACCGTCTTGATACTTCAAGTACAAACTTTTAGCTTTATCATCGGCATGATAGATCCAATTTGGTGTAACCGGTGGCAATGGGTGTCCAGACAATAAACATGCCTATGTAGAAAATAAGAAGTCTCATTAGTCACATTAAATCATATATATGAAATTTATTAGCAAATTAATGTATATATGTTACTCCTCACCGGAACAAAATGATTGTTGTTTACAAATCCAAGGCCAATTTCATGTAAATTTACTTCCATTAGTTTTCCCTTGGTATATTCACGTAATGGGAGAAATGTGAAGTACTGACAATCTGATAAGTTGACTACTACTACTCCATAACACGTTCCAATCAAATGTCCCATGTCTGGTAGATCCATCCATTTCCATTTAGGTGCAAAATTGGATGCAGAATGGTTAAGTCGGTTACAAAGTTGGTCAATAACACTTTATCCTCTATAAAGAACTTCATAAAGCGCGAGTGTGCCTTTTAACTCAATTATCAAATCAGTCTACACTTTATGCTAATGTTTTCTACCAAATCTCATAGCTGATGGCACAACTCTAAAACCACAATTACCATCATTTTCAACATTCATTGAACTGATAATATATTGCTAAATGCCAAACATGAATTGTACTGTATATTTTTGAGTTAGCTCAAAGCTCATATCCTTTTGAGCCAGCTCATCTGCTTGTGAAGAGATAATGTTATGCATAAGTCAAGTAGACAACTAGTACGTTATTGATAAATTTCAAGTAGATATTACTAAAAGCATATTTATACCGTACCTTACTTTTCACTGAGTGGTCATTACTTGACTTTGTATTTGACTTACGTGAGACATCTTGATCACTTGGAAGAGACGAATGGGTCTCATGCTCAGAAAACAATGTATTTATAATTTCAAACCTGGATAGCAAACGAGGAGTGCTACTGTCTCCCTTACAGGGATGCCCTTTGGTCTTTCTTATTTCAGCTAGCTCCCTGAGTAAAGTAGAGCTTGGATTTATTAGCGCATCAATCTTCACTAAGATTTGACGTCTTGTATCCTCATTTTGTTCTTCAGCCTATTCTGCTAATCATTCCAGTTGTGCTTTTAAAGGAACCTTTTTATAGAATTTCGAGTCTTCCACTATTGCCCCAATCTCTAACTTTCTCCAGTGGTGATGCACATATGTAATTGGTATGGGACTGTCACAACGCTTATATTCAGCTATCTCATGCGCACAAGGTAACCCATGTGTTTTACGTATAACACAATTACATGATGCAAGTTCTGATGTCATATATTCAGCCCTAATTAATAAATAAAATAAAATAAAATAAATCCTCCTATCAGACATAAACACAGCCCCGCATTGTAGAAATTTATCTCCAAAGAAGTTGCCAACATATAATATCATGTGTCAATCAGTAGATTAGTGCACAATGATGCCATTGTCAGCATATTCTTTATTCCTTATCTAAACAGTAATTTTATAACTTAGATTTGTATTTTGGAATGTGCATATTACTTAGAAGATGAAGATGACAGTTAATTGTGTCACGCCCCGAATTTTGAATAACCAATTCAAATCTGAAACATGAATAATTACAATTACAAATACCAATCTAAAATTTTCTTTCAGAGTAACATGCCTCACACCACTTTCAATATTACAATAACCAACTACTCAAATTCTTATTACAGCTCACTCTCACAATCAAATTGTAAGGCTCAATGAGCTTAACTCACCTCACTAATACAATTTCTGTAAATCTATAACAAATACTCTAATCCGCACGATCACCGCCCTGATTCTCCTGACCTGCAGGATTACCCGCTACACAATTTGAATAGTGTACCGGGATTGCAACAACACCAAACCCGGTAAGCTTTTGACAGCTCGTATGAGTAAACAAGAATGAACTGTTGATTTATTAAAATACATTTCCTTTAACTCAAGTATAGAAATGTAGAAACATCACAATCACAACGACCACCACAAAACCACTTCACTTTCTCACTTATATATATATATATATATATATATATATACACACACACACACACACTTATGAGTCACACCCCGTTACCCTCATAAGATCACTCAACATTTGGCAGACAGACTAGAGCTCTAACTGATCGTAACCACCGGCTCAGCGCGAGAGTGTGGTTCACGATTTAATACTATTAGTAACCACCGACTCGGTACAAGAGCGTGATTCACTAATAGATGCCATGGTCACCCCCGTGACCTATTGATCTCCACAGATCAATATATCTCAACAAATCAACAGTTTATTGTTTCTCAACAATAAAACTCAACACCTCACTCAATATATAGTTTCCTCACCGCAATCCAACAATACATATATATTTCTCACATAAATAATATATGTACATAGACATTCACACAGGAATGCCTATTAATACCAAATATAGATCTCGTACAATAAAACAATAAATTCCTTTTTATAAACAAAAATCATTTTCTTACCTGTGAGCCGTAGCCCTATGAACCGTAGTCGATTGAGTTCATATTTTTCAAAACAAATATTTAATTCAAAACAATTTCCACAAATAAACATAAATATTTAGAACTTCGGTTCGTGAATGAACCATGTGCGGTTTACTCATCTCGATACTCCCGCTGCGTCTTCAATTTAACATAATCACACCAAACTCGCTCGCCCAAGTAAAAACCGTCAATCACCTAATCAAATGTGACTTGAATTTAGACCACAACTCATAAAATAAAATAAACGACTATCTAACGGTCGGATTGAAATTATACGATGATCCAACGGTCGGATCGAAATTATACGATGATCCAACGGTCGGATCGAAATTATATGATGATCCAACGGTCGGATCCTCACAGATCGTCCTTAGGATCATCCTCCAAAATTATCACAAAGATCCAACGGTCGGATCTTCCTGAATCTTCCTTATAAACATCTCCACATATTTATACAAAAATCCGACGGTCGGATTCTCACGAATCGCCTTCCAAATCAATATTTCACAATTATACGAAGATCCAACGGTCGGATCTTCGCCAGTGACATCACAAAGTCATCGGGACAGTCATACGATCAACATATCAAAACTACAAATCCATCGGACGGTCCGATCTTCACAGATCACAAATTGAACGATTGAAATCGATCGAAATCGTAAAATTCATAACTAAATCATACGATATCCAAAAATTGCGTATAATATATCAAAATGATCGTATTGAAATGTAGAATCTAAAAATGTAAAGAAATCACATTTTTGACCCCCGGAGGTGGCCGGAAAAGAGCCGCCGGAGTTAGGGCAGAGCCGCCGCCGACCCCCGCCAATGGTGTCGGGGCCAGGCTGCTCCTCTTCATCTCATCAAGCCCAACCACTTTCCTAACTAGCATGAAGTTTGAAAATGAACAGAAGTGGTCGAAAATTACCTAGAACTGTTGAACTTGGCCGGAAATTTTCCAGAAACCGGCGAGCTATGATTTCGACGTAAAAACTTCAATATCAGGCCCCGATCCCTTCTGGAGAGTTGTTAAAAACATCAAGGCGAACTTACTGGTTCAAGAATAAATCAAAACGATGCTCTACAGCCCGAGATATCTTGATCGAAATTCTCGGTGGCCGGAAAAATTCCAGAATCCAGCGAGAGCTCCGTTCCACGTAAAAACTTGAACAACTCGCTTCAATCCCTTCATTAAAGTTGTTTAGAACTTCAATCTTAGTTCACCAGCTCAAGAATCACAGGAAGAGGTGGTCTGAAACTCGAGATATCCGGATTTGAAGGTGGTTTTCGATCTAAATCGGGACGAGCTCCGACGAACGTGAATCCGGTCACTCCAGGTGCGATCCTTCTGGGATGATGATCAGCAGTTTGAGGTGAGTTCAGGAAGCTATGGATCTTGGGTTTTGGTGGCCGGAGGGTGGAGAACTCGGCGTTGACTCAAAATCGAACTCAAATCGGGCCATGCTTCCCGCCGCCGATACAGGCCGCGCCGCTGTACGCGAGGACCAGGCGAAGCCAATGGAAGAAGTCTGGTGAGGATTGGTGGCCGGAGGAGGGAGATTTGGCCGGTGGAAGTTGTGATGCGATTTCCGGCCGAATGAGAGAGAGAGAGTGTTCCGGGTTTCCATAATTGGAAATCTGAAACTATTTTTGGAAATTTCCAAAAATGGAAACTTTATACCAAACTGGAAACTTTTTCAAAAAAAATCATAACTAATTCATACAAACTCCGATTTTTGCATTCCGCATATGCACGAGATCGTATCGACGAGCTCTACAACTTTCATGAAGGAAGTTTTCCCAAATTCTGTACGTAAAAAATATTGATTTGTCGTAACCCTAAATGATGTTTGGTTTCGAAAATAAAAACGTTCAAACTACTTCCACAACTCCTCCAAGCTTCGTACTCGCTTCCAAGACCGCGTAATCATTTCTAAAAATCCACAGAATTTAATTTGGATTTTTCGGGATATTACAAATTGGGAAGTCTAATGTTTTTCAACTAATGTACATAGTACATACCTTTACAGCTGAACTAATGCTACCTTATAGGTTAGGGTTTAGTAATGAGGCAGCTTAGTCTAACACATTAGATCTTAGATAGTTAATAAAGTGAAGTAATTAACAAGGAACAAAAAGGGTGGAGAGGGGGCACATGAAAGCTGAAACTCCTAATTAATCTCTAGCAACAATAATCAAAGGGTAATCAAATTTCCTAGCACACTTTACTGAAAGAAAGTTTAAATCAACATGTAATCAATAAGTTAGTATCATATTCACGTATAAAAGATCATCAACATGAATGAGAGCTTACTTCTTCACTTTATGAGCAATCTTGTTCAATGCCGCAATGGAGGCAAATCCTATCAACTCTCTCAGGTATGCATGCTTGAACTCGTGTTCCACAAAGCATCGACTTTTTTCAAATGAAGCCTTAACTTCAGTGTGATGCAAAGACAATAACGAGTGGATGTGCTCCCATGATACATTGAAGTCATGTTGGGAAAATCTAGGTGCGTGCTTGAGCTTTGCATGTGCCACTACTATAAAAATTGAAACACACGATGGGTAAAAACTGTCATCTGATATTGAAGTTGGTCGTGATCTGTCGAGGTGTCATCTGATGAAGGTCGAAAATATGGAACCGTGGTATGATGGGTGTCGACATATGTCGACAGCAATTTCCTGTTAGGAGACTTTTGTTCACACAACAGGCGACATGAGCACCCGTTGTCTTTTCGAAATTCAGAAGTCAGTTTATTTTGTAGCGTTGTGATTATTGTATGCATACGATAGTTCTTTTGAAAAAAGTGCAGTGTAACAAAAATTAAATGTACTTGTGCTTTGACATGACACATTGAGTTTTTGCCAGCACCAAAGAAGAAACAATAAGGAATCCAAATCTAGGGCGTGAATCAAAAATGAATCGAATCAAAATTAAGGTGTAAATGGAACACACAATTGTTTAGGTGCATCAAGCCATCAATTGGTTCAAGAATCGGTGTGAATCAAAGACTCTCGAATAAGGAGAGACTGGTTTTGGTTTTAAGGTGAGGCGTGAGCGAAGAGTGAGGTTTTGGGAGAGTGAGGTTTTGGTTTTGGGAAGACGCTGTCGAGAGAGTGAGGAGCTTTGGGTTTTGGCTTTGGGTATGTGTCTACAGAGAGTGAGTCAAGAGAGTGAGGAGCTTTGTGTTTTAGTTTTAGGTTTTTTGTTATTTTTTTGCTAAGTGTTAGGGTTTCAAGTTCGGCCTATATCAATTTGCACAAGGATTCACACAACAAAATTTCATAAAAATGTGGTCTGAATGCAGTCATTTTAAATTTGGCGTTTGTCTCCTATCAATTTGACTTCCCTCCTTGGGGAGTTGGAGAAAAATGGTGGTGGGAAATCACCCTCCTTCTGTCAAACATATTGATCAGACCATAGTTTTATAATTTTCATTGTATGATCAATACATGTTGGGGGGAAATTTGGGATTTGAGACAGGGTTTGTCACCACTTACATGGTGGGAAACTTGCCGCTCAATTTTTTTAGCTTTACACCACGGTTTTGTCTTTTTACGCCTTCTGAACTAATCATAAGTCTATATTAGAAGCCGGATTTCGTAAAAACGAGGTCCAAAAAAAAAATCAATCAAATGACAGAAAAGTGTGTGGCGTCGTTTGAAACGCATTGTCTGTTTCAATTTTTGTAGTAGTGTGCACTCTCCGCCCTAGTCGAGAAATAAATTGATAAATAAAAAAGATAAGAATGACAAAGTTGAAATGATGCAATGTATAAATATTACCAATTCGAAGTGTTTGCACCTAGATGCATGTAGTTGTTTGTCCATGCTACAATGAACATTTCCTTGTACTTATTCAGCCAATTGGTCTTCAGATAATTTATCTCTTCAGGAAATGCAAAATATTTTGACTTAAAAGCTGTAAGACTATGTAAATACTCATCCTCAGTGCTACAATAGACCAAGTTATGCCAATCATTATTAAACACTTCCCAACCTTCTTTCGTTTTGAATTTTTCTTTGCATTTTCTCATCACATTCTTACTGATGTGCCACTTACATAAAATTTGATGAGTATTCAGAAAGATATTTTCAGTGGCTTTCATAAGTGCTAATTCCCGATATGTGACAATTACCCCAAGCATAAAATCCTCATCCATAAGTATCCTTAACCTACTCAGTGCCTATCGATTATTATCTTCTGCCTCTTTTGATATATAAACAAACACAACATTGAAAGTTTGCTCAGTGCATGTAATACCCATAATACCCACAATCTCAAAAACTGAAAAATGATACATGTTTATCTTATATAGGTGCAATCCATGATAAGTACATGTGGGAATGTATGTAGCATTTGAAGACTAAATGAATACACCAAAACAAATTAGTGACCACGTAATCTTCGCTTCTATGATGTTCAATATAATGATGATCGCGCAAATTCTTTAGCAATTATTGCATTTAAGTTTTGCCTGCCCTAGCAATAATCTAAGCAAAGTACCTAGCATTGTATATGGCAGTCAATATGTTACACCCCACATCCGGATTACCCCTTTTACTGAGTTACACGGATCACTGTATGTTTTACCATTCGCGGTTATAGTTTTATCTTTTAGGGGGGTGGTTAGAAGTTGACTTTTTATGGGTTAAAATTTCCTTCATGAAAGCTGTAGAGGACGTTAAACCGAGCCCGTGCATATGTGGTACATAAAAATCGGAGTTCGTATGCAAAAGTTATGAGTGAAATACGGAAGTTACTATTCATGGTAAAAATTAAGATAAATAAGGAAAGTTACCGGGTAGGTTTCCAAAACCGGAAACCCACCCCCTTTCTCTCTCTCCTCTCCCCCGACTCTTCTCCCTTCCCTTTCGGGTTTTCTCTTCCTCCCTTCGATTCCACACTTTCCGGCCACCACAGGAGCGCCTCTTCCCTCTCTAGACCCTAGTGACCTGGGATTTTGGAGATTTGGTCGAGAAATTCCAGATCGAAGCAAAGTTCTCTCCGGCTGCAGTTTGGAGTTTTCGCCGATTTCCGGCAATTCCGGCCACCTCCGGTCACCAAGTTAACGTCGAAGGTCGGGTTTTTGCTGGAGATCATTTCCCCTAGGGTCTTGCAGTCCAATTTGCCGTGTAGAGGCCGAATCGACAATCTAGGGTTCTTGAGTTTTCTGGGTTATCTTCACCAGCCGGATTCGACTGTTTAAAGGTAAAATGGGAACTTGTTGTAGTTGAGAAAGAGGTTGGATTTGTTGACTAGATTGTACTGTCAAATTTTGGTGCCCATTGGTGGTGGTTGCCGGTGGCGCGTGGGCCCCACGCGCGGCCACTGTGGGTGGCGCGTGGGCCCCACGCGCGGCCACTGTGGGTGGCGCGTGGTGCTGAGTTTTAATTACTGTTTTGGCTCCAAAAATCCTATAATGATTGTAGAATTTGATACATGAAGTTTGGTGGAAATTGGAGGAATTACGAATTGAGTATAAATGGTTAATTATCGATTTACGTGAATTCGATCGCCGAATTTCTTTCGAATTCACTTTAGAACTTAGACATCGATGAATGAATAATGTTGGAGTATTATGGATGGATTCGATGTGAATTAAGGAGTTGGATTTTGAAGGGGGACGTTATGAATTTCAATTTCTAGTTATCGTAAAGTTAATTTCCGTCCTGTAAATATATTTATACAAGTGTTATTGTTACAGGACGAGAGGAGTCTCCATCCGAGGAGAATACTGATCGACGACAAGATTAGTTATTACTGTGAGTGGACTTTTATTTTCAAAGAATGATGCATGCATTTATTAAATTGCTTCCGAATGATAAATTGCTTATCGTATTACGTTTTCGAATTTATGATTAATTTCGGATATTAGTTTTGCTATGCGACGATTCAGAATTTATAATCTACTTTATTTTCAAAATATCCGCCAAAGTGAAATGTTGGTGTATTATGGATTTTTCTCACTTACTTATTCTAAGATTGAGAGAAAACTTGGCGTGCGGGGTCACGTCTTTGCACACTTGGATTCTTATCTCGTGAGAAGTGTGGGGAAGCTATACGGATTTATTGGTTTTCGACGATTTTCTTCCTCACCATACGCGGGTCATGTGATTAGGTCTCCTCCTCACTTACTTTGTGTTTGTGAGTGACAGTTGAGGTAGCTTTTCTCCTCCTCACGTGGGTGGCAGTCGAGGTAATGTTCTCCTCCTCGCACAATCTATGTATGAGTGGAAGTAGAGGTTATTAGTTCTCCTCCTCACACAATCTATGTGTGAGTGGCAGTCGAGGGTAGGTTGAGCCTAAGGGGCTCCTTTACCCGTATGGTGACATTCCTTCCCCATATCCTATTATTAATTTTTCTTAACCAGCGGGGCTGGTATGTTTCCACGAGATTTTGAGTTTAAAGAAATATATTTTATAAACGTTGCATGCATCGAAGTTTTACGAATTTAAATTCGTGGGAAAGTAATACAACTTCTTTTCTTTTAAATTATGTATGTAATCGTTTATTTTGTCCACTCACTCTAACATGTTTTTCAATTACTTTCCCCTGGGCCCTTCGGTTTCAATTGCCCAGTTCTCAGAGTTGCTGCTTGGCGTACTTGGAGCGAGCCATAATGACCGCACCAGTTTTCCGCTATCTCACCTTGTAGGTTACCTGTTTAACCTACTGAACTTTATATTAATTTCGGTGTTAGTTTGCTCTGATTACTATGGGATTTGTGACCCGGACTTGTAATGAGTTGTATTTGAGGTCTACGACCTAACTTTCGTGAATTGTTGTATTTTAAGTTATGAAGCTTTGTTGGACTTGGGCTTTTGAGTTATTATTTTTGGGCTTGAGTTGGTTGAATGATGGGAGCAGGGTGGCTCCAGGAGTTTGTGGTTGGATTATTAGAAGTGAAGTTTGTTTTCCACAGGTTTTTGGGTTGTCCATTTTTAAGGGAGGTTATGCCGAAATTTTGGTAAACCTTCTTTAAAAGTGGGTCCCGCAGGGCCACTTCGGATTCCAGGGTGGAATTCGGGGCGGACCCTGTCACAATATATCATTGGGTCTCATTAAACGCTTGGGCATATCCACCAACAACTCATGTTCTTCTTTAGATAGTCACCCTACATAAGAATGACCGTCTAAATATGATGGGGCAACATGATTGTGGATTCCACAAGCAACCTCAAGTACCCACTCATCCCCACTAATATTAAAGGCTTTTAATAAGAATGGACATTCACATTTCTTTGTAGAAGTCAGCTTTGGGCGTTGTTGTTTATCAGCCTTGTTACTATCTACTTCAGATTTTTGGGTACTTTTGTCAGCCATCTTGGTTATTCCCTTAAACTTCCTAAACTTTCCACCTCTCTCACAATTGAATATTATTCTTGGTCTCCTTCTTTTTTTACCCGAGTTTCTGAAATTGGACCTCTGTATCACTTTGACACAATTGTTTCTCTTCCCCGTCGTAAGGACCCATCAAATCAATGTGGCTTTGCTTTCAAATACCTATACACAACACATTCGACTCACAATCCAAATTCCAACTTGAACAAATATTACCTGGTATGTTGTGAATTCATTGGTATAATCACGTGAACATTCTTCTCTAATTCTGCTATATATGGTCGAGACATTTTGTTGTTGGACTTCAGCATGCTATAATACAATAAAAGTTAGATGTCAAAACTTTTCCTCTTGACCGAATAGTAGTAGGTCAGTAAGAGTACTATTGCAAAAGAAAGCATTATGTTACAAGAAACAAGAATCATGCTTATGCTCACAGACTAGCTTATTAATTTAGGTCTCCAGATCACATTGTATTGTATTCAATTTAGGTCAAGTCAAATTCTAATGTATGGTTGGCTTGCTATACTAGAGGCATTACTAGAAGTCAAGTCAAATTCTTCTTGCTCAAATAGAATAGAGGCATGACCAGAGGTCTTCAAAGCATTGATTAGAATGAAACAAAGTTACAGTACTATGCAAACAAGGAGCCAAATTAAGTTCTATATCCTAAAATGCAAAAGAGAACAATTCATCATATTAAGCAAAAATTCAATGAACGTAAGTCCCAAGTTACTAATCAAGAATCGATGCAACACCATAACCACATGATTAGAAGGAATTTAACACTAAAACAGGTATAATATGTATCAACCCAGAAGTTATGGTTACTCTTCAAGTGCTCAACAAGTGGAAACAATTAAGCAACATGAGAATGTTAAACAAGATAAAGAATACATACCTCAGTTGAAGATTGTTGAACGAGGTCTTGAGAATTCATGTGATTATGTCAATAGTCGAAATTCAGGTGATGAATTGTGGAGAAGAGAGATGTATTGCAACATCTAAAGTTTAGGAAAAGAGACGTAGAAAAGAAGACATCTAGGCACGATTCAGTTTTTTTCTTTCCCTAATGATAGATGCCTATTTTGATCATTTAACCTACCTATAAAATCTGATTTGAAATATAAAATAATAGGGGTGAGTATTTAAAATTTCTCAAAAAAAACATGCATGCAAAAGTGATTTTGTTATACAGAACTTCATTATATCATCATGGCCTAAAAGTACACTCATGAGTAATTTGCTTCTATTCCAATTTACCTTTGTCAGTTGGTTCGGCTGGGTTGGTGGCGGAGGCAATGGTCGTGCTGTTACAGGCCGGTAATCTATCCCCGTGAAGGGTTTCTTGGACAGATGGCTCCGCTATGGGTTTCGATTGATGGTGGTGTGGGGACCTGGATCGGGGATGGTGTTGTTCCGTGGTGACGCCAGTTGGTGGCGTGGCTCAGGACAATTGGATCATTGCCATGGAGGTGTTGATTGCAACAACGCAGGTCGACGGCATGGGTTGGACGGAACTCAGCCGGAAAGTAACTTACGACGAGGGTGATGGGAGAAGACAGTGGGACTGGGCCCGAACCAGGATAATGGGCCTTGAGTGATCTCCTTGGTGACGACCCTATTGGGCTTCAAGTTGTTGGGCTAGGGTTCTACCTGAGTCCATTAGCTTATAAATTTGGGCTAGGGTTTAGGCCCTTGGCCCAACTGTATGTTTTTAGCTTTTTTTGTCTAATTTTTAATAAGTTTCCTTGTATTAGAAACCTAGAACTCTAGCGACTCCGGCGTAGTACCAATGGAGGATCTCCACTACCTCTACGTACTTGAATGTATAATGAGTAGGTCTACTTCTATGTATCATTGTGGGTACTACCACTATCTTTTTGTCTGTCTATATCCTTAAATGATAGCGAAATGGTATGTAACGGTCTATTCTTGCTTGTGATGAATATACTATTTTCTCCCCAGGGGCTTGATTTAATTAAAAAAAAAAAAAAAACAACTCGTTATGCGATCTATCAGGATATTTCATCGTCAACGCGAAAACTATAGCCGAGACCTATTCGTTTGTAACATTTTTCTAATAAATAAAAAATCAAAGAATAAAATCATTCAAGATTTCATCAACAAAAAAAAGTTAAAAAGGAAAAAAAAAAAAAAGTAAGTATGATTTCAAGTTGCCATTGAATTTATCATTAAGAATGAGAGCTTCTCTGCTAGGGTTTTTCGGTGGAGACGACATTGGTATTCTAGCTAGAAGAGATGGGGTTTCCTCTTTCTATAGCGATTTTGATGATGGAAGTGGCGAGGTTTTCCTCAGTTGGCTTCTTTGTGCACCAATCGGTTCTTGGATCCGATGTCTACTTGCGCTCCTCCTTCTTGGAAGTTCCCTCAGTGGCCATGTGGAAGGGGTGGCCCTCGTTGATGTGTACGGGTCTGCTGGTGAGGCTTCGTATGTATTCTCACTTGGTTTGTTAGCTATGGTGTCAGTTTCTATCGATGCGGTATTGGTGATCCTTGTTGAGTTGGATGGACCAACGACGGTTAGATGGTTCAAGGATGGTGGGCTGTTGGTGGAGCGGCGACTTTGCTAAGGATGACAGCTTTATTGCCATTTGCTTCGTTGGTGATCGAGTGTCTCCGGCTGGTAGGTTCATTGGTGAGGGCGGCGTCCGTGCTGCGTTGGCAGCTTCAACGGCGGCTATGTGGTTTGGTTGCTGGCTGTAGAGCAGTCTTTGACAGTGGCGCGGTAGTGATTGCTGGCCGCAGAGTGGATCTGGGTTCTCTTCCTTTGGCTTTGGACCTTGTGCCTGCTTTGCTATTAAGGTTTTTACTTTGGACTTGGGTCTTGGGCCTATATAAGGATTTGGGTCAATTTGGCTTAACCAGTACCTTAGTGTCCCAGGGCCTTTTCAGTTAGTATAGACCCTAGCAAGCCCCTTTTGCGTAAGGTGGTCACATGTTTTCTCGAATAAGTTAGGGCGGACTTCGGTCCAATAACATTGTCATGGTTACTCTAGTTCTGATGCTGATTTTAGGATAGCATCATTTAGGTAGCTTTAGGGCTACCTTGCATGGCTCAATTTAATGTAATCCGCGAGGGTGGGTCATGTTATGTTGTTACCTACACTTTTGTTATAACACTCCTAAAAAAAAAAAAAAATTTACCACTAAAGTTGTTAGTTATAAAACACATAATAATCTGTTACACATATATGAGGCCCATTTATATTCGATGAATCTCAACTCAAGGCATGATTCTTGAGATGCCAAAGTATGAATATTTCACTGATCGAACAAAATCGGTGCTCTCTTGTTGCACAACGCCACCCGCGACCTTTCACAAGACCTCCAAAAAGCGAAGCGGGATGGCCTCCACACCATTATAGCCGTGGTACTCCCTAGCACCAACATAGTTCTTATAGAAACACAGACCTCCATGTTAAATACTATTTTGCATGACCCAAAAGTTAAATACACCGAATAAGAAAAGATATAAACAACGAACATAGAATCTATAAACACAGGAACATAGCCGTTGTAGAGATTCAGACTAGAAAAAAGAAGAAGCCGTTGTAGAGATTTGAACTGTAGCTAAATAAAAAAATTATAACAAAGATCTAGAGTTTCAAAACAGTGGCTAAATATTACTAAGTTAATATTTTTTTTTTCTTTGACTGGTATCAGAAAATTAGCAATGGGCAAAAGTTGTTGAAGTTGGTGGTGGGTCACTGCTCGAGTTGGAAAGTTTCAGTTAACGGCTCTATGGCTGCCCCACTCATCAATCCAAATTTCAAATTCTGGACGCCCTCTTAAATGAATCCTCAGGAGCCCAGTTTGAAAATGTCTCTCGGGCAAAGGGCCACCTTGTCTTCCCCTAATCTATTATTATAATTCAAAATCTCTCGTTTTTTGTCATTCACATATATCCCAATCCTCATGCTTTAGATTTCTGTTTTCCCCATTCACTAAATCAGTCGACTCGGTGAGTCTGTACGTTCTCTGTTGAGTAACACCCAACCCAGCAGCTGTTGTTCTCCATGGGCTCTTGTTTCAGCAAGAAGAAAGGCTCCTCCTCTCCTGCAGTTGCTGCTGATTATGTGGCCACTTCTTCAGCACCAGCAGCGCTAGCGGTGGCTGATCCCAAATCAAAACCCTCCGTGCCAGGAAAACAAGAACAAATTGAAGAAGAAAGCAAAGTCAAAAAGGAGATATTCATCATCAAGCACCGCAAGAGCCACGATGATAGAGACAGGCCACTTCCTCTTCAACAAAATTTACCACAAAAAGCTGATGCCTCTGCTCCAATTACTACTGCCGCTACAACCAGCAGCAGCAGCACCACCACCACCACCACTGAGAATTACAACCAAGTCTCCATGGATGACAAGAAGGCTGCAGAGGCATCTACGGGCACGGGAGTCCTGGTGAGGACATCCAGCTGCAATAAAGAAGAAGTGGATGCCATACTTATACAGTGTGGAAGGCTAAGCCGCAGCTCTTCTGGGAAGGCTGCTTCTTCTTCCTCAGCTTCTTGTGACCGCGGCAAAAAGTACTCTGGCTCAAAAAGGAGCTATGACTTCGACAACTGTGAGAATGATTATCAAGTCGCTGCAACTTGTGAGGATGCCAAGAATAATGATGATTTTTCTGATGAGAAAACCCACCACCACCGGCAACGCCACCGCCAATCCTCAAGGCATTCTCCTTCTTCACAAGGGAGGAGGAGGACCCCCAGCAGAGAAAGAAACCAGCAGCAGCGATCCAGCAGCAGAGAGAGACGAACGAGTCGATCCCCCGGAAGACGCTTATCATTGGAGCAAAACAACACCAACTGTAATGCCAACACTACCAGTGCTGCAACTGCTAATGTCAATTCTGACACTAATCGGCCCGGAAAGATGAAGATGGTTTCAGTTCCTGCCACCGTTTCGGTGGTGGACAAGAACAGCAATGGGGAATCAGCAACCACTGGTTCCATCAAGCGGATTTCAGTCAAGAGAAATGCTGGCGAGGCAGTAAATGTAGTGGTGGGTTCAAGGACTGCCGCATCACCCCGTTCTCAGTCCCCTGCAAGAGGAGGAGCAAATGCTAAAGCATCCAATGACAGCCTGCAGCAGCAGCCTTCACTTAGCCGCAGCTCTTCACGAAAAGCAGAGCAATCTCCCTACAGAAGGAATCCATTGAGTGAGCTCGATCCCAATTCCCTGGCATATCCACAAGCGCATATCAACAACTCCAATAACAAGAGTGCCAGCAATGTTGTGAATCAGCTGGTAAAATAACTTCTTGTGACTTCCTCAATTATTTTCTGTTGATTCATATCATATTACTAGTATGCAATTAGTTGGCTCTATTCATTTAATCTTTCTACTTGCTAGCTAGTAGAAAATATTGCGTATTTTCTTTCTGTCTACAAGTTCTCTGCATCAATCAATACTATATGTCAGCTTGTCAATTACTTTGAACACCTAGTTTATTAGCCATCTCTTATTGCAGAAACCAAACGTGGAGATTAACAGTAACAAAATTGTTGCCCAAGGGATTAACTACAGAAGCAGCACCGCAAGTAGTGCAATGGACAACAAGGTTGTGGAGCCAGTAGGAGCCTCAGGACCCCACACATTGACAAGAAGCAGGTCCTCTAGGCGATCCAGAGACCTAGACATCAATCCTGAAACCCTTTCCAATCCTCCTCCATCCTATACTAGGCTATTGCTTGAAGACATACAGAATTTCCACCAGCAGAGCTCCAATGCTGCTGTAGTATCACTCCCGCAGTGTGTGACCAAGGCTTGCTCCATCCTAGAAGCTGTCGCCGACCTCAACTCTACTACAAACTTCTCCGCAGACAGAAAGAGCCCCTCAATAGATCAAATAAACAAAAGCTCATGCTACTACAACAGTTCACTGGGCGCAAATCTTGTTCAAGGGAAAGATGTTCCTTTTGTGGAGTCCGAGGTACTTGTTGATGATGATTTACTGGAGCCAAGCTTCCACAAGTATGTGACCGTGAGAAGAGGAGGGGCAGATATGGAGGACCAAGAATCATCTGGTAGCAACAGCTTTGTGAGTGGTTCTCAACAACCCCAATGGGGCTTCTCTTCTTCATGGGAACCCAATTCAGCTGACTCCACTGATTGCTGGTCTTCAAGGTCCAACACCAGAGAGGATGATCAGAGTTTTGATATGGATGAAGCAGCAAGGAGGAGACTGAGCCGGAGAAAGACAGATCGACATAACATGCAGAGTGGTGGTGGGATTGGACGCGGCAAGCTCGTAGCCGGTTCTAGGGGTCTTCACACAATGCCAGTTGTTGCAGCTGCTGCATCCACGTAAATTCATTGATAGTTTGTTCACTTCAATTTAAAGAACTCTCTCTCCATTGTGTTTGTAGTTGCATACTTGCAACTTTCTTCTTCCTTTTTTAAATTTTATCAGAAGCCATGTCTTTCAAAACTGTTCGTTTTTCTCCTGTGATTTTTTCGTTTGATAAATTAATGTTGTAGTAAAAATGGAATTGCAGAGAGAATTGTATTGTATTATTGATAATAGGAGCCCTTTATTATAGAGAGTTACAGAGTACGTGAAATGTAATAGAATCCGAACATAACTAGGAAATCTAGAACCTTCTCATATTACAACTACGACTAAAACCCTAGTTTGAAGAATTAAATCCATACTGAGTCCTAGCACTATAATTAATCTTTTGTGAGTGATCAAGAAACTCAAGTTATGTATCTCAAAATTTATAACACCACCTATAATTTCCATCAACTAAATCACCATAGACAATACCTCTGTACAAATAATGACCACGACCCAAGTGATTCTCCTGGAGTCAAGTGTAGCTTAACTATAAACTTGTACAGTAAGCATGCAATGTCAATATGGCAGTGACATAGGAGGCACAAAAGGTATTAACCAATATTATGTCCAAGAATATCATTGCAACAATCTAATGAGCTTTCTTTATAGTAAAACTTGTAAATGAATGGCTAGCTCTCCAGATTTTTGTACTTCCCCTTCTATTGGTACATTATTGTTTACAAGTTCCTGATCCAGCCTATAGACATGTTGATTATTCTTCATTCAACAACGGTTTTGTAGTTAACCAAGTATATTCCAACAATAGTAATCATGGCTCCACCCAGTTGCAAGGGTGAGAAGGTCTCACCAAGATATAGAAACCTGCAGTTTTAAATTAATGAAATAAATATGAGTGGAAATGGAGAACTCAATATCAGATAAAAAGAATCTATCAATAATTATGAGTAGGAGTTGTCTACTTCTATTAGACAGTTGATAATAGTGCAGGTGTATCTTCTTTACTTGTTTTCCTTTTTCTATTCTTACCCAAATATGGAAGCAAACATTGGGGTTAGAAAGGTGAGGGAGCTGAGCTTTGTCAGGCTACCTGAAATCAATCACAAATAGCATATAGGGTCAACTAAGTTACTAATGCAATTCTGACCGGAAAAAAGAAAAAAAGAAAGAAAAGGTTTCTAATGCAGAAGAAATTGCTCGTGGAAAAAATAAATAAGAATGAGTATACAACTTACGACTATACGGTGAAATACTGAAATCACAAGGTTTGAAACTAAATACTGAAGGTAAGGTGTGGAATTTTCACATCAACAGTTTTCAGATGATTTTTTTTGTTTTTTATCCTTTACAGATCTGTTCAGAAATCGTGCAATCTTTTAACAGGGAATGAATCATTTTGTGGTTCTTTCTGAGCCGAAGTAAAGAGAGCAAAATTTTCAATAGTTGGGATTCACTTGCAAAAAGGAGAACAGAGGAGTTGGGATCTGTTTTGGAGTGTTGTTGGTCGCCGGGGGGAAATGGATGTGATCAATAATGAATTTTTGGGGTGCGGAGGTGGAGAAGGTAGAGAAAAGATAAGACATTTGGAAAAACTTCGGTACAACAAATTTAAGGAGCTTTCCTCTCTCTTTTTCTTTTGCTTTTGCTTTTGCTTTTGCTACATGCAGTGTCACTATTACCATAGAATGGAATTTTAAACAAAGGAAAGAGGTGGTTTTGGGTTTGGGGAATTTGTGAAGAGAAATGTAGCACACAACTAGAGTAAGTGGCTGAGGAGATTTCTAGAGGGAGAGAGTCTGTATGGTATACTGCTACATGGGGCTGGCATTCTAATAGAAATACATTGCAAGGTATGGGTTTGATTTCTGCTTGCCATTCATGTCAAAGTTTATCATCACAATATCATAACTATCAATTGCTCGATGTGTAAAAATTCATTCATATTTGGGCTCAGAAGGTATTTGAGATCAACCTGGAAGTTGGGGATTTTATTTCCTTATTGTACATGCATGTCCATTTGCAAGCATAATTAGCTATAATGAGCCACGCTCATGGTACCACCAGGGGTACCAACGCCCACCATATGAGTGACTGGCGTAAAGACAGTTAGCCGGGTTACCGCCTGAGCCCCGGATCAACCCCAAAACACCGCCGACGCGCCGCCACGCGCCGTGTCAAGATGGCATCAGAAGCTACTGAAACTGGGAACTGAAGCACCATCAGTCCCACATCGAAAACAAAGAGAAGATCATCCTCTTCCTCACCTATAAAAGGTTCTCTCCTCTCTCCTCATTAATGACGCATTCAATACTTACCTACTATTACTTTGTCAACATAAATACATTGACTAACATAGGCATCGGAGAGTTGAAGACCGCCCGGCGCGGTCTCCCTCTGACGCCCATTGTATTTTATTTGACAGGTAACGGGAACCACTCACAACAAAGGTCTCGATCCGCCCGCCGGATCAGCGTTAACTAAGGTCCAGCTACCGCTAGACTTTTAGACATTAACACTTATTATCCGGCTAGAAGATCTAGTGTCATTTAGACCAGACAAGAGTGAACAACCCTATTACAGGCAATTAGTGAACAACCCTTCTCTTCGTCAGTTCTTTCTCTGTGTAATTGGAAGGCTAAAGTTATCCTAAACAACCCTTCTCTTCGTCAATTTTTTCTGTGTAATTGGAAGGCTAAAGTTATCCTAAAGTGGCTAAAGTTCTTCCTAGTTTGAATTATTGCATGGGAAGGTAGTAGCCTGTGATGGGGTTCAGAGGAGAAGAGTTTCTGCTTATCTCTCCACAAGTGGTGTGTAATGTGCAAAAAAACTGAGTTGAGTGGATGAACCAATTGTTGTTACATGGTATGGTTGAATTAAGCTGGACACTCCTGCTGATTTTGTTGCTTTATTGCATGAACAAAGTATTGAAGGGATTGGTTTTGAAAGTATGTGCAATAATGGCAGTCTACTAGGTAATGGACAGGAAAAAGGAGAATTTGGAAAATGTAGAGAGGAGGAGCTGGACCTCTTATAAGGCAGAGCCCTATTCTGATGTCATTATGGCTTTTATCTCTTTCAAATTTAGGCATAGTTTTTTATTATTATTATTATTTTTTTAAATACTTTCAAATTTGATGCAGCACTTCGTGAGATTCAATATAATTAATATGGCTGCATCTGTCTGCTACTTTTGGTTAATTGGATGGGGTAATCAGGTGTATTTTCATCCGTGGATAAATTGTCCACTAATCTGTACTATCTTCTTTTTTGTTACTGAAACTAAAAGAATAAATGAATCCGGGAATTGTAGTGAAAAGATAAAATATAAAAAGTATTTAGAACACACCTTTTGTTGCACTGTAGAAGTATACACCATAGCTGATGGCACTTCCAAAAATGGATGTATAAAAGAGTGCCAATGTATCATTTGCTGTGAACTCGATGAGACTCCCGCTGACAGCATTGTCATGATTAAGAATGGAGATTATAACAAGAGGCAGGCCTCCAATAACCATATGCTGCAACCAGCAACGCACATCTCTAAGCTCTATTTTTCCTTCAAAATTGCATAGAATACGGGATGTACGATGTAACAGTCTAAAGCTTACACAGTAGAAAAATCTTATCAATCAACCATATCATCTGCATTGACTGAGTTTCAGAGACTACCGAGTTACGGGTGTCTAACATATTCATACCAGATGATATTCCGAGTTACAGGACAGAAATGAACAGATCTGTATAATAGGGTTTCTCTGCAAATTCTAGGGTTCTAAGGCTCTGGTTGTCTAGGATTAGAGGAATTTTAGGAAAATAAGAATAAGAAATTTAAGAAAGGGAGAGGAACTACTAGCATCAGACCAATAGGGTTTTAGAATACTAACATCACACTAATGGGGTTCTAGGCATCACACATAGAGAGGCCTTGGGCATTACACCTAGGGTTGGTTGCATCACACAAACCTGGAGAAGCAAAAGCTTTTAATTTTAGTAATTCAATTTTGAACTATAAAAGGTTACAATGCCTCATATTTAGAGGCTAAGATAATTCTAGAATAACTAGGGTTACTTAAGAAACCTTCGTATTCCCAACCCAAGCAAGATCCCAGCAAGGCTATCATTGCCTACAGGATGCTTAATCAGGGCTTTGGCCTTGGAACCTTTATTTACGAGAGCAAGATCCCAGCAAGGCTATCATTGCCTACAGGATGCTTAATCAGGGCTTTGGCCTTGGAACCTTTATTTACGAGGCCTTGGATAAATCCTATTGGTCTTCCACTTGTATTCTTCATCAAATGGTGAGAATGACTCAAGGTCCACAGGCACCGCAGCACACTCAAGTTTCACTTGTGTGTTTGTAATTACTCGGATCCCCAGATCTCCCTTGAGTTTTATATGTTTCCTACACTACATTGCACGGTATATATCATGATGGATATTGACAAAAGAATGTAAGACCCCAGATATACACCCTCCCAGTTATATCATTTCAAATCCAAAAAGGCCAGCCACTTTTTCTTTTTGCAATTCAGGTATTCAAGCTAACAGTTATTGGACCAAAGTTGGGTACAAAATTACATGTTCTCTGCATGCTCTGCATCAGTTCCCAAAAAAAAAAAAAAACAAGAGCAGATTAAAACTCAAAGCAGAGACATGTGGTTTATTTTACTTTTCTATTTATCCTAAGTTCCAAACAAATACACCTCCTTGGGAAGTTAATAAAAGATGGCTATCATTTCTCTAAAGGTAGGAAAATATCGCGGAGAAGCTAACATAAGTTTACCAAGTTAATTTAGCTGAGTTAGTATTCCTTGGCCAAGTGAATTTAAAATGCAGCTCATTGAGAAAGAGGGTTCAAACTTTTTTCAAACATTGTGATGTAGTGATAAACATTGATTACATGTAGTATCAAAATTTCAGATCTATACATCAAAGAAGGTAGGAATGCTTAAAATAGTAGCCCAACTTATGAAATTGCAGTAAAAAATTACAAGATGAACCCAGGATACAGTATCAATTATAAGTTATTATCAAGTGAGTTGAATAGCCTACCCATCCAGTTGCCATAATAGGATCAGAGTATTTGGAAACCCAACGCACCATGACTGTACCAACTGCCATGCTCTGAGCTGAGAGAAGCATCCACCACTCCCCACTTTGCCACAATGAAGAGTTACTTCCATCAAAAGCAAGTGAAGGTGCCTGAAGAAAAAAGAAAATGGAATTAAGCTGTAGCTAAAGAGCTAATACAAAAGTGTTTCAACTTATCTGCAATCTCTCTTCTCAGTGAGTAACCAGAAGACAGCAAAAACCAGCATAGCCTATAAATCTAATCAAACGAAGGTGCATGAAGAATAAAGTTTATATTATACAGCAGAGCTTTGCCCGTGTTTCCTGGAAATCTCATTTTCTCCATTGGCAAGCATAACACAGCAATGTAAACTATAGTCTCTAAACTGTACCCTTCTATACATAAATATGTAACTTCTTTTTCCTTAGAGCACAAAATGAGAGAGAGAACAAATTTTACAGCTGACATACAACTAATACCCATTTGCACCTCTCTGCGCTCACACACAACCTCAGATAAGCTATATCAAAACAACTCTGCACCTTCTTGAGCTTAGACTATTGTAACCTCATCTCTTTCCAACAAATTGAATGAATGCATCATCCCATCCCCCAGAGTCCCTCAAAATATCACCAACATTAGCTGGGGTTTGCTTCTTGACTATGAAATCCATAATTAAAAGAAAAAATGAACCGAGTGTAGTTTATGGACTAAGTCTTGCAACTTACAGATCTTTAACGAGTTTGTGAATTGATAATTCGTAGACCCAACTTAAATTAAAAGGTGTTTGCTCACTAGTCTTACTAGTTCAGCTTGATTCCCTCAGTAATGTTGTACCAGTGCTTGGCATTCCTATAAACAACTGTTACAATTTGGGTTGGGAAAGATTGACCTCAAGAAGTAAAAGTCCAATGACGCCAAGAACAAGCCCTGCAGCTCCAAGGAAGCCAATGGACTCACCAAATAACAAGGCCGCAAGTATGGCGACTGTCAAAGGTTGTGAATCAATTATAACCTGTAATGTAATGCGAGGGTGGTCAAAAATGTGTAGAAATGAAATGTGTTAGTTGGTAGGTAATTGAAAAGAGACAAAGTAACTCACGCTGCCAAGACCAGCAGATGTCCTCTGCAAACCTTGAGCAAGAAATCCTTGAAAACAAGCAGCATCAACGAGGCCGAAAAGCGCAATAGAAAGCCAAGCGGTGAGGCCAGAGGGAAAGGGGCGGCCTCTATAGGCGGCGAAGGCAACGAGGAGAAAGCCAGCAGGAATTAGACGGAAGGCTGAGATGAAGAAAGGGCCCGTCTTTGGCAGAATCCCCTTCATGGCCACCATAGCCGTACCCCAAAAGAAGAAGGGAGAGACCAGTACTGCCCATTCTTGCACTTGTTCTAGTAATTCCAGTTCCAATCCAGGACCACCAGTTTCTTCGGCTGTGACCACGCACTCTACTACGTCGTCTTGCCCTGTTCCCACACAATCAACGATGTCAGACGAATCTTCGAGCTCGGTGGTCTCACTACCGCTACTGCCAGTGCAATTGGCACCAAAATGAATGGACTTGTAGTAGTTTGTGTGTGGATTCGGGTGCGTTGGTGGTTTGCGATTATGATTATATTGAGAAATAAGGAGGCAATTAGAATATGATAGCGCTTTCCTCGGCCAACTGTTTCTTTTCCTGATATCATTAACCAAACGTCGATCTAAATTCGGCCGCCGAACAGTCCCAGGGTCGTAATAACAGCCACAACGGTAGCAAGCAGAAACTGAGGATAACAACCCCATTTTTCCGTGACGACGTATTTCGAAATACAAAATAATAAATAAATTTCAGTGGACCGACTGGTGTGTCACTCGGATGTTGCAGGCAATCAGTTGGTGTGTCCTGTCAGCGTGCTCCCACTTTTTGCAATTTCTACTTTTAAAATTTATATCTTTATTTTTTTTCGATGAAGAAAAACAGTTTTTTTTTTTTTTTTAAATTAAGCCACTTATACTATAAATTAAGATTTCTCAAAAAAAAAAAAATTATATATATATACACACACACACTATAAATTAAACCATTATATAATTTTTCTTTATAAGGCCACCTACATAATTAAGTTTGGCATGAAAATGCATCAGTGATTTTTGGGTCGGGGAAGTAGGTTTTTGGTTCTTCAAATGTAGCTTTTCAATTCTCAACAATCACTTTTTGATTCTTCAGTAATAGATTTTTGGTTATTCAACAATCTTTTCAAATTTTCTAACAGCTTTTTGGTTGGTCAACAATAACTTTTCATAATATGTCAATAACTGTTTTTGTGAATGACAATAGTTTCTCTAGAGAATAATAATAACTCTTATGTTTGTAACTTCGTTGGAAATAGTTTTTTGGTTCGGGGTAGTATATTTTTAAAAGAGGACAGTGAATTTTTCAGAGGATTACAGTAACTTTTCTAAAGAATGTCTGTAGGTTTTCCAATTCACGCACAATACTTTTTCAATTCGTCAGCAGTAATTTTTGTAGTTAACAATAATAATTGTTTGGACGCATTGCCATTTAGCAAATTAAAGGCATATTTTTGTAAATATTGATATTCTTATATATTGAAAGACTTATAAAATAAGATGTGGCTATTATTACCCTACTATTTTCTTTATTCACCCTACTTACTCATTTACACCCTACATCTTAATTTCAATATGTATATTAAACTAAACCGTTCACATTCAAAATACCATTATATTACATATCTAATAAAAATGAATTCTTTTAACGAAAATCTCCCATTTAATTTATACCAATGAAAGAAATTAAATATACAAAAGTTTCTTTAGAAAACCAAAATCTAATTTTTGATAAAATAGAAAAATCATAATCTGTTTAAGTAAATCCAAATTGTGTCTGGTCCAAACTCTAGGTTACTTGACCTAGTGGTAATAGGGCTTTAATTAGAGATAATCTCGGAGAATATCTTAGAGATACTCATTCATTGTATGATTATCTTTCCTTGTACAATTCAAATTCTATGCATTGCAATCCTCTATATAAAGAAAGCCCTATTATTAATGAAAATACACAGCAATTTTCTCTCAATTCTCGTTTCTCTAAAATACGTTATCAGCATGAAGCCCTAACCCTGAAACCCTAAATTCGTGCTAAGGATTCCCGTTTCTCAATTACCATTGTATTGTTGTAATCATGCTAAGGATCATTGAGATATAAAGCATGGCATATCTAGCATGTGAGGCTTAGAAAGCGTTGCCAAATCTACGAAATGTTGTAGGCATATGCTCAAAAGTTATGAAAGCATGGCATTGGCATGACATTTGCTCAAATTCGAGCGTAAAAAAGAAGATATAGTTACTTATCTTATGCCGATTTTGAGTGAGTTGGAGTTGGAATTGGAATTGAATGTAAGTATCCAAATTATGTTGGAGTTGTCCAAGCATGACGCTCCATTGCTTTGGCGAATGAGGTATCCCAATAAAGTGCACAAATCCGTCATCAAGGTATTGCTTGAATGAAATACAATGTTCAAAAAAAGTAGTGGGAGTTCCTTGAAACAAGTTGGATGATTTAATATATAAGCTTGTAAAATTGTCAATATCACACATATTGTTTATATATGCAGCTTATGTGGTAGGTGAAGCAAATATATTTCCACATATAGAATGTGTTTGTATGGAAATAATGTGTCTTAAAAAACTGGCAGCTAGCGAATCAGGCCACTTGATGACATTGCATCAAACTATCAATGAATAAACAAAGAGTACTCATGGATGCTAGCAATGCTTCATGATATACAGACTTTGGTAATTATGATATCTGATATTTGACTTATATGCTCATCTGAGTATGATATCAATTATGAGCCAAAATGCAGCTTTGTAACAAGTATAGGCTGAGAGAATATATTGGTCGCAGGCCCTCGAAACATGTTGTAGCTTTGACTTAAAGAAGAATGGTGATAGTGATAAGATGACTATGAGCATGTGAGATTAACATTGAAAAAGTGTCTATGTATGCTTGTGCATGCTAATATACATGTTGCAGTTGTTTAGCTATCATGATGGGCTTGTACATGCATAAGAGAGAAGCAGTCACAACGTTTCTCATATATGTTGTAATATGAGGTAGCAACTAGTTTGTATAAGATACAGACTTATCATGCTTATTATATGAACTAGTTCAAATCACATTAACTGACATTGCACATGCATATTTCCGAGTAATTGCAAGACGTGTGAGTAAACTGTGCAAGGGTGAAGATAGGACGTGGCTTCCATGTGAAAGCAGTACTTAAGATTGTGGTAGTTTAGTTTGAAAATTTGAGAGATGTGGGCAACCTCATGTGCCAAAAGTCTTTGCATATTAGAAATACACATGTAGACACAACATATTGAAAAGACACGTCTACAAGTCATGCATCTTTAACTAGTAATTAAATAGTAATCATTCGTTTAGCAACAAAAACAGAACAAGCTATACTAGTATATAGCAGTGGCAAAAGGAAAACAGATTGATGCATAGAAACTGAGATTGTGGGCGGTAATTTCACGAGGAGCAACAAACATGTATAGGCATATGATTATTGATAACTTTGAAGAAGAGTATAGACTTAGCTCATGCTCTCTCGTTGAACATTATTGTTGGGAGCAATGTGCTGCTAGGATTTGGGAGCCTCTTGAGAACTCATTTCTTGCTCGGTAAAGAGAGATAATAACGAGCAGGAGTCCAAAGAGGATGTCTGGGTCTGAAAAGAAGATTTTGGTGTGCGGCAAAGAACGTTCTAGCGGTTTGCGGAGATGTCGAGACTGCACTGGCGTGCATCAAGATTGTTGGTTGATGGTGCTTGGTGGATGACTCTGCTTTGCTTGGCGGTGCTTTACTTAGCGGTTGGCGGAATTTTGCCTAACGGTTGGTGGATCTTTGCCTAGTGGTTAGCAGAGCTTTGCCTAGCGAAGTTACAGCTTGGCGGTTGGCGGTTGGCGGTTGACGTCGTCGCTTGGCGGTTGACGGACGGCTGATCGATGAGGTTCTTGACGCTAATCGAAAGCTTCATGGGTGAGCACAATTCTCTTTGACGCTGATCGAAGATTCGAAGAAGAAGATAAAAGTTGCCATAGGTGTCCAAATCAGATTTTGATTGGGTCTCCGTCAATTGAGCTTGCTGTTGGCGCCCGCTAACGGTGTCGCTAACGCTGCTTGTTGACATTAGCGCTGTGTTAAGGCGCTTGGCGATTTTGATTGGCACGATTGGTATGCTGCATCAAGGCTGCTGTGATTGCTTTGCACTGGGCTGGCGTTGGGCGTTAGCCTCATCGGCAGTTGATGAAGATCAAACTTTCTTTAGCCGTTAACGCTGATTGAAGAAGATGAGAGTTGCTCTGGTGCCCAGACTAAATTTCTTGGTCTAGAGAGAAATCGCAGTCAAGGGAGATTGGTGGGTGCACGCAAGGTTGGAGTGCAGGCATCATTAGTACTTGGCACTGGTGTTGGTGGAGCATTAGTGTCGCTAGCGCTTGCTGGTGCTCGGTTAGCCTCGCAGTCAAGCTAATTCTTCATCTTCTTTTTTTCTTTTTTTGATAGGCCGCTAGCATGATGTTGCCGTAAGAGGCTAATGTGCTGCCTGACGTTGGTGTCGTTGGTGTAAGGCTAGGCGCCCAAGTTGCTCAATTTTTTTTTTTAGATAGGAGCTACTGCTTGGCGGAGTAAGAAGATGTTTGAATTTTGAGCTGGCGGAGCAAGTTTCTTGTGCAGAGAAGCAAAATTATGTTTTATTACTGCCAAGGATGGGGTTTGCTTATCAAAGAAGATGATGCCCAGTGAGTAGATAGCTCAAATAAGAAAAAAAATTTCTTTAAACTCATGGTAAGTGATGAAGCTTTTGTGTTGGCTTCTCACAGATAGAGCCAATGTTAACATTAGAATCCGCAGAATCTAGTTAACTTTAGAGAGAAACAGAGGGTAAGCAAGACACAAGAAGTATAGTGGTTTGTCTCCCACCTTAGCGGGAGACTATGTCCACATGAAATGTTGCATTATATGGGTTTAGGCCTTGCAGCCCAAAAGGATTACAAGGTATGTAATGGAGTAGGATTCTAAGTGGGTGGAGGTCCCTTTTATAAGTAAGGGAGCCTCCTCTCTTTCACTTGTTTTCGAATGTGATACTCAAAGTCCCTTTTCTAGTCTTCAAAAACATGTTGTGAAGGCAACTTGACAAGGCTGGGAAGGTTGCTTCCCAGCGAGGTCTTGGCCGCTTTTAACTATCACGAGGTAGGTTATATGTTGGACTACATTCGTATGTCGCTGTTGGACCCCACCATGGCTTGTGGGCCCCCTAAGAGGATGTTACTTATGCTTGGTGAGATAGCAAACAAGCTTGCTAGTAGAGGCATCTACATGTAAAGCTGAAGGACATTATGCCAATGAATGTCCAGAAAAAAAAAAAAAAAATCTACAAAATCTCTATTAAGATTATGAGCTTATAGTAGAAACAGCAAATATGAAAGGCTACGAAGTAGCTTATTCTGATGAAGAAGATGATGACAGGTCAGTTTACTTTGCCTGGTCTGAAAAAGAAGAAGAATCCTCATCTGATTCTGAAATAGAATTTTTAGAATCAAGATAGATGAATATTCTTAAAGTAAAAAACTGGGAAGAAAGCAAGACAGAAGAAATAATGTCTTCATATCAAGTTAACCCTGGTACTTTCATTTGTGACTATTGCCTATGTCATGAAAAAAATGGATTCCCTATGTTCTGTGATGAGTCAAAAAAGAATTATCACAAAGAATGTTTCATAGCTGAACCAAGAAGAAAGACAAAAAATGGCGCTATCAGTCAATTAGTAGAACAAGAATATGAAAAATATTTCAATGAAAAGAAACGTTCAGAAGTTTTACATCACAAAAAATACTGAAATAGCAATTATTCTATCTTCTCTGAAAGAAGGAAAGATCGAAGAAACTCCATAAATAAAAGAAGAAAATATAGAACTAGAAAACAATCCAAAAGAAGGATGCAAACTTTTTGTACCACAAGAACAGGCTCAGGACGAGCTTCAACAATCAAAGATCATCAGTACTATTAGATACAACAACTACATAGAGATTGGATTGAAATTCCCTGATCACAAAAAATATCATCTACATGCATTCATAGATAATGGGTCAGGATTCAGAGTTGCAAAAAAATTTGCAATTCCAGAAGAATTTTGGAAAGAAGATAATAAAAGAAAAGCTACTGGTATTAATCGGTTTAACTGAAGCCAGTTTACTATGAATAAGGTAGCTAAGGATGTTCACATCACCATAGGTGGAGGAACATTTATCATCAACACTATTTGGCAATCAGAAGGCCATGGATCAGATTTCCTATTAGGAAATGATTTTATTCTCCAACAGAGATTTGTTCAAGATGAAGAAGGTATAGGCTTTAGAAAAGGAGATAGAATGTTTTAGGCAGACAGGCTTACCCAAGCAAAAAGTGTTGTAGGTCCAAACTTTTACTACTTAATATCAGAAATTGCAATGAAATAGTGGTGTAATACAAACAACAAGAACTACTTATTGAAGAATCTTCTGATAAAGAAAAAGGAGAAACTAGTGAAGATGAAGAAGCTAGTTTTATACATGAGCACAACCTCAAGCACTTTTAGAATAAGCTTGAAACTCAGAAAATCCCTACGCTTGACAAAATCAAGAAAATGCTTGAACAGAATATAGATGTCGACCCTCAGAAATTTTGGGAAAAAGACTCATTGGTCTGTGAATTAAGATTACATGATATGAATGCTATATGTCATGTTAAAGCCATTCCTCAGTACAAAGAGGAAGATCAAAAAGAATTTAGAAAAGATATAGAAGATCTCCTGAAAAATAGATTAATTCGACCATCTACTAGTCCTCATCATACTCCAGCATTTTATGTAAGAAACCATGCAGAAAATGTTAGAGGAAAAGCAAGAATGGTGATTGACAACAAAAACGTAAATAATAAGACCGTTAAAGATGGTTACCAAATAGCTCAAGCAAGACTCTTGATCAATCAGCTCAAAATTCATCAATGCAAAGTCGGGTTTTTGGCAAGTCAAGATACATCCAGATAGTGTTCCTCTAACTGCATTTGGAACACCATAAGGTCATTACAGATGGTTAGTAATGTCTTTTGGCCTAAAACAAGTCCGTTCAATCTTTCAGAGAAAGATGGATGACATCTTTAAATATGTGGCTGAATTCTGTGTCGTCTATATTGATGACATCATTGTCTTCTCCAAAAACAGAAAAGAACACATGAAACACCTTTACAAGGTTGTTAAATTAATAATTCAGCATGGAATCATCTTAGGAGAAAAGAAAGTCTTCTTTATCCTGGAGGAAGTTGATTTTCGATCTTGGTATAAATATGAAGAATGGAGTAATAAAACTCCTACCTCATATCCTTGAGAAAATTTGGAAATTTCTAGATAAAATTCCTGACGCCAAAAGTTTAGAAAGATTCTTAGAAGTCATTAATTATGGAAGAGAATTCATTTCCAAAATCTCGGGATTAACAGCAATGTTATCTCCTAAGACAAGTTAAAAAAAAAAGGAATTTCACAGAAGATGAAAAAATTAGGAAGCAGATAAAAGCCCTCTGCAAAAATTTCCCTCCTCTCCAACAACCAGAAGAAAATGATGAAATCATTCTCCAACCTGACGCTAGTTATAATTACTGGTCCAGTATTGTTCTGGCAAAAACGTCTGGAACTAACATTGAAAAGATCTGTAAATTTTGTAGTGGCAAATTCAGCCCTGCAGAACAAAATTATACTACCGAAGATAAAGAAATCTTGGCTATCAAGAAAACAATTTTGAATTCTCCAGCTTTTCTAGGAAAACCGTTTACTGTACGCACCAATTGTACTAGAGTAACAAATTTTAAACTTGATAAAGCTGCTGATAGAGGAAGATTTAGCAAATTGGCAATTGTTTCTTAACCAATATGATTATAATATTGAATTAATTGCAGGAAACAAGACCTATCTTCCAAACGCCCTAACAAGAGAAATGGCAATGTTCAGCCGAAGAGAAGGCGATGAAGGTCACAACCTCAGAAACCAGAGAATAAGAAAAGAACCTGAAAATATTGAGGAATCCAAAGAAAAAAAATCCTCAAAAGATTTTTGCTAAGTTCAAAAGGACTAGCCACAACTGATCAATCCCAAGGTAAAGGTTTGGCTAGCCTGTCTCAAACGGCAGACGGTAAAGGCTCATCAAGACCGTTTAAAGTTATTGCTTTGCCAAAAAGCAAAATAATTCATCTGGAGTTATAAATGTTTTTAATTATGAATAAAACACTTTTGAAGAATCTATGTTTAGAACTGGTAGAAGGTTAACATATTACCATAAGGCCATTTTAGATAACCCTTTGTATGCTTTTCAAGAAAGAAACAGTGGACTCATGTTCCCCCAACTTTGTTTTCCCTAGCTGAAGAACTTCATGAGAATGCCAGACCACAATTCGAAGAATTTCATGAAGATATAATTATCACAGCAGAGTGCTGTCCAGAATGAAAAAAAATCCAATATCTTGAAGCTCCAGAAAGTGCTAGAGTTCTTGTTTTAGCACTAAAAGAATCAGAATGGTTCGACTTTCATAACCGTATTGGAAGTCCCTGCTCAAATCCTCCTCAAACTCTTTTTATTGACCGTGGACCTTATGTTGGAAGATATATGGTCAATGTTCAGAGTGAACATCCTCAAGAACACAAGCTCTGGCTTGTTGAAAATGGTTTTGTTCATAATCTTTGGACAAAAAGAAATGATGATCTCAAAGGACTACCAGTCATCATAGTAAACAATTAAGAATGTTAGGAAAAATGACTGCATTAATTCTTAGGTTGAAGTTTAGATCTACTCCACTAGAATGGATCCAGAATAAAAATTATGAAGTTGATTATATTTCTCCATACCATTGTGTGAGAATTATTCAAGGAAGATATCTTCAGCCTGCATGGGAAGGATATAATGGCCAACCAAATTCTAGCATTCCTTGGATGAAGGCTATGTCTCTAGAATATATCAAAAAGATCATAGAAGAAGATACTGAAAATACATTCCTGGCAGCAGGAGAGAAAATCATAATCACTGCTTATGATCATCCTGAAGTTGTTAGCAGTGACATTTTTCTATCTCTCAAGAAAAAGGAAATTGATTCCACTTTAGCCTGTTTTCAGTGGATCGAAAAGATAGAAAATGATAACCACTACAAAATGGACGAAGATACAGATGTAGAGGAAAATGGAACCAAAGCTAGGATGGAAAACAACTCCTTTGTCCTAGGCCACAATTAAGAAACAGACGAAAACATGTGAAAAAGCAAGTGAGAAAGGCACCGAAAGCATTTTTTTTCTTTTCAAAAAAGAACGAGGAAAAAACATTTCACCACAGGGGAATCTGTTTTTGTCAATTGACCTCAATCATCTGGAGCACTCATAAAAGCATAAAATAATTGAAGCCTCCTGTACATTTTTATATTTTGAATTCCAGTTTGAGTTCCACTCCCTATATAAGGAGCCTTAGATTCAGTGTGTAAGGCATTAGAAAAATTGAGCAGAATAATTTTCTCTCAAGAAGTATCAAGTATGGAAATTATTCTATGCACCGACGGTGTAAGTGACCCAACCCTTATAAAATAATCTCAACCCTTGATATTTATTATCAACTTTATTTTTAATAAACAAAAAGTGTATTTAATGCAATCTAACCATTCATTTATGTTGGTGCAAGTGCACGGCGGTGCTCTGAATAATCTCTCCAAGAAGTAAGACAGCCAAAGTAGTAGCATTAGCAGTGTACTCTTTCCTTTCTGTAAGAGTCTGTGTGGAAGTGGTGTATCCATTCCAAATAAGTACCTGTACTTTCAAGTTATGAGTAACTAAAACAGCTTTTAGTTGTTTACCCAAGAGTGAGGCTCTGGGTTTTTAGTCTGTATTCATATTTGAATAAATAAAATTCTATTGTGAGCCCAGTACACCATCACCAAAAAATGTATTTTTTTAGTAATTTTGCTTAATATCTATAGTTTATGTTATGTTAATCCTACCATTTATCATGCTTAGATTAGTTCTCAAAACTTAGAACAATAGTGATTCCGTTTTGTTAAGTAACCATTTAGACAGGATGTCGTTAAGTGAAATTGTGGGATGTTGAAAGCTAGTTCTGAAATTTATTTTTTGCTTAGTATTTGAAAGTAGGAATAAAAAAATAAAAGGAAGGACACGTGTCAGCCTCCTAGAGAGACACCTCATAACTTGGTTAGGAAGAGCTACCCACACCTGGTTAATTAGCCAAGTACTATCCAGAAGAAAGTGTAATATTATTCCATCTTTTTTTGGACAAAATGATGAAGGATCTGACATCTGAGAAATGGCTAGTTTATAGATCTTGTAGATGAATTGAATTGCTAATACGGAACGCGTCAACACATGTTGCTTTGACGTTAAGCAAGAAGGTTCTGTCTTCTGTGGCACTCAAAGTCAACTTTTTTAGGCACAAAAGAAAAAGTCAATAGATTTTGCAAGCCGACGTTTCAGTTTGTTGAATGTCTGTTGCAAAATGCAGGCTTATATCAGAGACATCCTTCCCCAATAAACTAGTACGCACCTGCTACTCCTACAAAGTCAAGAAAAGGATGCGTCACGCAGAAACCGTGTTATATATTACCACGATTCTTCCTAATCCTACCCGTTCAAGGTGTGAAGGCTTTGTTATATATATATAAGACCTGTTATATGGAACATTAAGATTCATACAGGCAGATCGATCGACTTAATAAGAAAGCTAGAAAGAGGGGAAGACAGGAAATGGCAGATCACCAGAAAATCCATCCAGTCCAAGATGTTGAAGCAGTACAACCGCACGCACCAGAGGCACCCTTGGTACCAAGAGGATCTTCTAAATCGGATAAAGGAGATCAAATGGGCAGGGAGATGGAGGCCGGGCAATATTATTCTCCATTCCAAGGACGTAGCATCCCCGTGATGCACTCGAAACCACCCAAGAAAAGAAGTTGTTTTCGTAAGTGCCTGTGCTGGACTATCTGCCTGCTCTTGCTGCAAGTGATTGTGGTTGCAATCACCGGTGGAATTATATACCTTGTGTTCCGACCAAAGCTTCCCAAATATACGGTGAGCAAACTGCAGATAACCCAGTTCAATCTCAACGATGATCAGAGCTTAAGTGCTACATTCGATGTGAGCATCACTGCCCGGAACCCCAACAAAAAGATCGGCATATACTATGAAGGCGGGAGCCGCATAAATGTGTGGTACACAAACACTAAGCTTTGTGAAGGAGGTTTGCCTAAATTCTACCAGGGTCACCGCAACACCACTGAACTTGTAGTACCACTCAGTGGACAAACTCAAGATGCAAACGGCCTGCTCACCACACTCCAACAACAGCAGCAACAAACCGGCAACGTTCCGCTCACTCTCAGGGTTCGGCAACCCGTAAGGATTAAGCTTGGCAGCCTCAAGCTCCCAAAGATAAAGTTTGTAGTCAGGTGCAGGTTGTTGGTTGACAGTCTTTCAGAGAATAACGATATTAGAATCCAAAGCAGTAGCTGTAAGTTCAGGCTTAGGCTATGAAGTTTCCCTAGTTCTCTTTTACAGCGTTACATACATACATACATTATTTGATACTGTGTAGTCCTTCAGATGTATTAATTTTCTTGTGTATTTCATCCCATTGATATTTCCCAAATTCGATTTTGAGGATTTTCTTTGTAAATTTTCCGCTAGCTATTTCATAAGTAGCGGATGATTGATTCTAGAATTTCTATCTATATGATACCTATGTCGTTCTCATACGTAGCTTTCTGTATACTATTTTTAATTAATTCTTTCCAATTATTAGTGAATGTGGCTCCATTGTACGTAAGATATAAAATTTTAGGAGTTAACTCTTTACGACATGCCATGTCAACCCTACAACATTTTATTTGTAACATCAAAAACCAAATAATTAATTTAGTATAGCTTAATAGAAGTACAAGGAGAGAAACCTTTCACCTACAGCCACTGCACTAAACCAGAACCAAAATACTAACCCTAATTCACCTTCTCCGTATTTTCACTCCATGAGAACATCGATTCCCACGATCCCCACTAGCTCTGCCACCTCCTAGGCATTGGTTGAGGGCGGCGGGGCTGTGCACTTGGGTAAGATTGGCGGGGTCCCGTACGCAAGTCCTCTTAGTCATATTTGTTGGAAACCTCCAATTCACTTGTAAAAAGTATGAAGTGGGGAAAAAACAGGAGGACTGACAAAAAAATAACCGTTTCTTCTTGCCAAAAAATCTTTCTGCTAGGGTTTCAACAAAAGTCTCTCCTTTCATCCAACGACGCGTCCATGGGGCGTTTTGTCGGACTGGATCTACTGTGTCTAGGGGATGACTTCTTCCCCATCGAAGAAGCATGAGATCTTCTTTTGAAACCTAAAGACGCCTTGGCCCTCAAAGCACCATAAGTTGTCTCCTCCTCCCTTTCTTGGTTGAAGAACTAGATAGAATTAACGTAACAATAGCACGATCAATCTCTCCGCTCAGTATGCCATCTGTTAGGAGCCGCACTTGTAATGCCGCAAGCAACCTTGTCCACGGTCATTAGTTAAGCTTTTGGTTGGTTGCTTGTGTGACAGGGGTGTTTTAGTAATTTATAAATTATGTATTTTATTTTATTTAGCATTTAGTCTCCTCAGCTGCCTTGGTCATTTAAGCCCGCTATTCTCTTTAGGGAGGGGTTCCTCGTTGGCATAGTTTGGACTACGGAACTAGTATAGGTAAGCGCATGTACTTTTGCCTCCCTTACCGTTTTACCATCAATAAAAGAGGAATTATTCAATCATCTGTGTCCTGTGAGATTGCTCCTTGATCTTTTCTTTCGATGAATCATTTGTTCTTCGTGGTTGCCCAACATTTATATAAATGAGTTCTTGCTTGCTGCTAGCACCATTTTAATATCGTGTGGCTTTCATTGTTCCTTGCAAGGTACTCACTTGGCTAACTTACTTGCTAGCAAGTGTCGCGCGATCCTCTTTCCGCATCGCAAAGTTCAACCCAGGACAGTTGGTATTAGAGCCAACTCGGCTCAAGACGCTCACTACCATGACTAGTAAAATGTCGAACCAACAACGATTTGATTGGTATGACCAACAACTCGGAGAACTTGCGAGAGTGCCCGACAAATTGATTGATCTTACTGCCTTGTTGGACTGCGTCGACCTAGAAGGTTTGGCGGCTTAGATGACTGAGATGGAAGGCTTAAAGGACTGAGTTATGGCCCTTGAAAAATCAAAAGCTCGAGGAAGTGGAAGGGAGAGAAGTGAAGAAGAAGCTCTCGTTCCGAACGAGCCCGCAGATAAGGGTGATGAGTGATGCCCTTGATACACTCCAGATTACAGTGGACACCATGGCAGAAGATGTCCGAGCCACCATTGATGCTTTCAAAAATGAGCTGGTGGAGATGAATACCAAGCTCAACTTGACCATCGTGCGATGGGAAACCAACCTGTGATGGACTATAGGAAGTTGAAGATACCGGAACCTCAAGCCTATGGAAGGGCGCGAGACACCAAGGAGCTTGAGAACATCTTATTTGATATGGAGCAATACTTCCGAGCAGTGAAGCCCGACTCGGAAGAGGTAAAGGTTAACATGGCGTCAATGTATTTGTTAGGAGATGCTAAACTATGGAGGAGAACTAAGTACAATGACATCCAAAGGGGGGTACGCACTGTTGACACATGGGAAGATCTGAAGAAGGAGCTCAAAACTCAATTTTTCCCCGAGAATGTAGAATATATTGCCAAACAGCAACTAAGAGAGCTCAAGCACACCAACAACATCAAGGACTTTGTGAACAAGTTCTCGGTGCTCATGCTCGACATCTTGGACATGTCAGAGAAAGACCGGTTGTTCTATTTCCTTGAAGGCTTAAAGCCATGGGCCATGACAGAATTCCAACGACAGGGGGTCTAAGATTTGGCATCCGCTTAGGCTGCTGCTGAAAGGTTGACAAATTACACATTCGAAGAGAACTGTACTAGGAAGACCCAATCCTTTTTTAATGTAAATGCCAACAGAACCATAAGGCTTAGATAGAGTAGAAGTGGGGGAGCAGAGTCTAAATTTTCCAACTCAAGAGGAGGGAATATGAGGACAGCTAATGCGAGGGACACGGCAACTTCCAAGCTTATTGCCTCGACAAGGGTCTTAACCCCTCGACCCTTCAATCCCTCAGGCTATAATCCTAAACCATTGGCTTGCTTCTTATGCAAAGGACCTCACAGAGTGAATGAGTGTCCTCACAAGACAACCCTATCTACTTTACAGGCTCAAATCCAAACAAAAGAAACAGAAGACCAGCAAGAGATAGATGAAGAGCCTGGCCACATGGGAGCTTTGAGATTCTTGGGTGCAGTAGAGAAACAACCACAATCACCCAAGAAGTCCTAGGCTAAGGGCTTGATGTTCGTGGATGGTTGTACTAATGGGAAAGTTGCCAAGAGAGTGATGATTGACATAGGGGCTACTCACAACTTTGTGTCGGAGACCGAAGCATGCAGGTTGGGGCTGAAGTTGGAGAAAGATGTTGGCCACACGAAAGCTGTGAATTCCAAGGCCTCAGCCACAACAGGACTATCCCGAGGGGTACAACTGAAGTTGGGTCATTGGGAGGGAAATGCCAACCTTGTAGTTGTCCAGATGGACAACTTCGATGTCATATTGGAGAAGGAGTTCTTGTTGGCGAACAAAGCGATTCCCATTCCTAATACCCAACACTTGCTCGTTATGGGAGAAAGGCTATGTGTGGTTCTGGTAAGAATCGAGCAACCAAGTGAACCCCGCCTCTTGTCTCCTCTCCAGTTCAAGAAAGGTGTGAAGCGCCATGAGCCCACATATGTAACAGTGCCTCTGGTAAAGGATGAGATTAAGAAGGAAGTGATCCCGAGGGAAATTGAGGGAGTATTGGAGAGCTACGTAGATGTGATTGATGCCACTTGAACTCCCAAAGAAGTTACCTCTTAGGAGGAGTGTTGACCATATGATCGAGTTGCTTCCGAGAGCCAAGCCACCTGCAAGAGCACCTTATAGAATGGCTCATCCGAAACTAGCAGAACTTAGAAAGTAGCTCGAAGACTTGCTCAAGGCAGGGTTCATTAGGCGTTCTAAGGCCCCTTTCGGTGCTCCCGTGTTGTTCCAAAAGAAGCATGATGGAAGCTGCAGATTGTGTGTAGATTATCGGGCTCTTAACAAAGTCACAGTGCGCAACAAGTACCCAATTCCACCGATAACGGATCTGTTTGACCAACTTAGTGGTGCCAAGTATTTCACCAAGCTTGGTCTCCACTCCGTGTACTATCAAGTTCGCATTGCGGAAGGCGACGAGCCCAAGACTGCTTGCGTCACCCGTTACGGCGCCTTCGAATTCTTGGTAATGTTGTTCGGACTGACTAACGCGCCAGCAACATTTTGCACCTTGATGAACCAAGTCTTCCACGACTACTTGGACAAGTTTGTGGTGGTATATCTGGATGACATTGTGGTGTACAGTTCTACCTTGGAAGAGCATATAGAACATTTGAAGTTAGTATTCTAACAATTGCGAGATAACCAGCTATATGTCAAGCGCGAGAAGTGCTCCTTTCGCACAAGTGACATCAAGTTTCTGGGTCACGTTATTGAAAGTGGTCGAATCATGATGGACATGGAGAAAGTGGAAGCCATAATGGAGCGGCAAAATCCCAAGAACGTGAAAGAACTGCTCTCTTTTCTTGGGTTGGCCAACTACTATAGATGTTTCATTGAGAACTACTCAAAGAAAACAACTCCTTTAACAGAGCTTTTGAAGAAGGGAGTAGCATGGAATTGGGGCAATAACTGTGATGGAAGATCCAATCCTCACCCCACCTGACCTGAATCAACCATTTGAAGTACAGACAGATGCTTCCAACTTCGCCTTAGGGGGAGCCCAACCGCAGCGGGAGCATCCTGTTGCTTATTAAAGTCATAAACTCTCGAAACCTTAGAGGAAGTATTCGGCTCAAGAGAAGGAGTTGCTAGCGGTGATTCATTGCTTAAGGACTTAGCGACACTATTTGTCAGCGTCAAAGTTCCTTGTGAAGACAGACGATTCTGCCGTCAGCCACTTCCTAACCCAACCAAAGTTAACTTCGAAGCAAGCTCAATGGCAAGAGTTTCTTGTAGAATTCGACTTTCAGTTCGAACAAAAGGCTAGTCGCACTAACCAAGTGGCTGATGCTCTAAGCCGCAAGGCCGACCTTGTCACCCTCAGAATGTTGGCCAATTTGTCCGGCAGTGCCATTGCCACAGATATTAGGCACTGTATCAAGGAGAGTTTGGAGAAAGATCATGTGGCACAATCCCTCATAAAAATGGTAAAGGAATGGAAGAGTCGTCGGTTCTGGATGGAGGATGGCATATTGATGACAAAAAGAGGACAAGTGTTTGTTCCACGACTTGATGGACTACGGAGAATGCTAATGAGGGAGTGTCATGACACCTTGTGGGCAGGTCATGTTGGCAAAGAACCCATGCACTTCTAAAACAAGGTTACTATTGGCCTCAGATGCGAGACGATGTCACAGAGTACACAAAGACCTGCCTAACCTGCTAGCAAGATAAGATCAAGACTCAGAAGGCTCCAAGGCTATTGGAACCATTGTCTATTCCTTCTCGCCCGTAGGAGAGTGTCTCCCTTAACTTTATTACTAACCTCCTAAAGGTGGGAGACTTATCAGGCAACCTTGTTGTGGTTGACAGGTTTTCAAAGTATGCCACCTTTGTGCCAACCCCAAAGTATTGCTCAACAGAAGATACATCAAGCCTTTTCTTCAAGCAGAAGTATTTGGGTGTGCCTCAGAACATTGTCAGTGATTGGGACACCAGGTTCACAAGAACATTCTAGACCGAGCTATTCAAGCTGCTTAGTTCCAAGCTCAACATATCTTCGAGTTATCACCCCCAGACCGATGGACAAACAGAAAGATTCAACGGGATGTCAGAGGAGTACTTGCGCCATTTCATTCATGTCAATCGACAAAATTGGGCGTAGTTGCTAGATATTGCACAATTTTGTTTCAACTCGAAGAAAAGCTCATCTACCAATAAGAGTGCTTTCGAAGTGGTCATTGGTTAACAGCCTCTCTTGCCTCATATTGTGCAAGAAGTTTACAAAGGGGCAAATCCGTGTGCTTTCAACTTCACAAATAGTGGAAGACCAATGTTGAAATTGCGCAAGCCTATCTGGAGAAAGCAGCAGGGCGAATGAAGAAGTGGGCAGATCAAGGCCGCAAGCCTAGAGAGTTCAAAGCAGGAGACATGGTCCTTGTCAAGTTACTTCCGGAACAACTCAAGACAAGCGACTATTCAGGAAGTATGAAGGACCACTCCCTGTCATCTCTAAAGTGGGGAAGTGTTCCTACAAAGTCGACATTTCAGCCTGGATGAGAGTTCACCCCGTCTTCAATGTCAGCAACCTCAAGCCGCACCAGCCAGACCTTGAAAATCAAGCACAAAACCAGCCTGTTCGAGAGCACGACGACAACCGTCCGCCCAAGCCGAAAGTAGTGGAGGAGATCCTTGCAGAAAGAATGATCAAAGTGTCTGAACGCTTGTGCCAGCAGTTTCTTGTCAAGTGGAAGGGTCTTGGAGATGAAGAAATCAGTTGGGAGAATGCTGAAGCCCTGAAGAAGAAGTTCAAGCAGAAGATTGAAGACTTCAAGACCAAGGCAGTCGTCGAGAGCGCCAACAGCTTAAGTGGAGGAGGATGTTAGGGGCCGCACTTGTAATGCCGCAAGCAACCTTGTCCAGGGTCATTAGTTAAGCATTTGGTTGGTTGCTTGTGTGTCAGGGGTGTTTTGATAATTTATAAATTATGTATTTTATTTTATTTAGCATTTTGTCTCCTCAGCCAAGTGCATGTTTCCCACTGCCTTGGTCATTTAAGCCCGTTATGCTCTTTAGGGAAGGGTTCCTAATCGGCATAGTTTGGACTACGGAACTAGTATAGGTAAACACATGCATGTATTTTTGCCTCCCTTACCGTCTTACCATCAATAAAAGAGGAATTATTCAATTATCTGTGTCCCGTGAGATTGCTTCTTAATCTTTTCTTTCGATGATTCATTTGTTCTTCGTGGTTGCCCAATATTTATATAATTGTGTTATTGCTTGCCGCTAGCACCATTTTAATATCGTATGGCTTTCATTGTTCCTTGTAAGGTACTCACTTGGCTGACTTGCTTACTAGCAAGTGTCGCGTGGTCCTCTTTCCTCATCGCAAAGTTAAGCTCGTGACACCATCCAAACCATGTAACACTCCCACCCCAGGTTAGATGGGGCTTCCGACTCCTTAGTTATCCCTCTGTTACGGGGTGAACCCTGAAAATCAGGGCCCTACCCATTATCGAAAGCAAGGGTAGCAAAACCCAAAGAACGAAGGGTACGGATTTGAACCTTTGCACATACCTTGAACCTCCGACACTGGTAGAGAGTGTGGCGGTGCCTCCACCACCTACACGTGAGCACCAAAAGGCTATGTTTGGTATGGCTGGGCTTTTCAGAAAAACTGGTTTCTACTTATTTCTGAGAATAAGTAGCTGAAAAGCAAAGCTGCTAAGTGTTTGGTAAACTGGCTTTTTATAAGAGATGTCAGTGACAAAAGCAGTGGCAAAGTGTTTGGTAAACTCAAACTAGCTTGTGCTTTTTGTTTGTGGAATGACCAAATTGGACATGAGAGATTATTTTGTCTTGATTGTTTGATAATACAATGTTGTTCAAATGCTCTTGTTATTATTTTTAATCTTTATTATGTCCTTATTAATTTTTGTTAACTTTCAATTTTTATAAATCATGGTGACCATAGGATTAATATTGGACAATTTTAAAAATAACTTATACAAATATATTAGTAACATTAATAACAATTGGTTTCTGGTTCGCATCAAGTAACCACAAAAAATATCATAACATATTCAAATGTTCACGTTATTACGCGCATTCATCAAACTTTGAGTAATGTTATTTCTTATTGTTTCCATTTCTTGTGCACCATGACCATAATATTCTTCTTCTACATCACACATTGAGGTTCTTCTTTTGCATGGAGGAAACCAAATCGATGAGGCTATATAAATCTTTTCCCCAGAACCTGTATGAAATAGCAAATAGGTAAATTACAAATAGCCTAAACCAACTCTTTCTCAATCCAAGATAGTGATCCAACTTCATTTGTGCACAAGTTGACATACTAAACCAGAAAAAATGCTCAAATTATTGGAAACAAAGATACACAAAACTAGAGTCAGAAAACGTGAATTAAGAAAGGCCAAAACTGTTCAATTGATAAAGGCCAAAACTACATTTTTTTTTTTTTTTTTTTTTGACTTTGTCAAGGGGAACCCAAAGGCTTCCTAGGCCCAAGATAAACCCCTTCGGCGCATGTGAAATGCTCCAACTGTGCATTGCAGCACAGTGCCTGACCACTTTGACAGCTTTGGGGTTCGAACCTGGGTTGGGGAGCACACCCAACTAGGCAAGAACCACTAGACCACTTGCAGTGGTTAAGGCCAAAACTACATGATAAGGATAGGAATAAATCCTAAGATGATTACTTGATTTGCCAAGATAATTATAAACCAATAAATAGCCGTTTTCATGAGAAAGTTATTTTCATTTAACTCGAGAAGTTGATAAGCAAACAACATAGTAAATGCATTTAATCGGTAACAAAGAGCACTACAATTAAAAAAATGGCAGGAAGGTAACAACTGAAATGATCATATCTAAACAAAAAATAAAAAATAAAAACTAAAAATTAGATCAAAGAGTAACAAATTGATAATCATGTGATTAGTCTCTCCATTCAAGACATGAGCTTGGCAACAAATCATACCTATCTACTAAGTGCAGAGACAACGATAATAAGAAAATGAACAATTACATACTCGTATAATCGTATTGCTTCAGATTGATCAAAACATTGTATTCACTTACAAGCCCAAAACAAAAGCTATTTGAACATAGTTGAATTCATTTCAAACTTTCTAATTGTGTTATTTGAATATACACAGACAGTATTCAAAGATTGAAACAAGACATTTCTCTGTTTCCACATGATATATACAAGTCTTCCAAAGTCCTGCCTTACTTTTCTTAGTCAATTTCTGAGCTAATGAAGTTTCCCTATTGCTGAAAAGTACTTTAGCTGAAGATTGAAGTCACAAGAAACTAACAAGAATAACCAGACAAAGGAATCACTCATAACCAAGTCACATGTCAAGACTGCAACTTTTCCATCAAAGTCTTATTCATATGCATACTTCAATATGAATTCTAGCTTTTCTATCAATAACATCCTACCAATTACATATAATATAAAATTGCTAAAACACAAAATCATTGCAAACTGTCAGGAATCAAAAAATTGACTATATTCTGAGAGCATATCAATTAAACAAACTAGTTTAAGCCTATTAAGTATATTAATCAAAGTTTCAGCTCCAAGCCTCCATCAAATCAGTGCCTGATGTAGAACGAGAATGTGCCTAGTTTAGCCAGAAAACCATAAAAGCAAAGAAGCGCCGTAGAATCAAGAAGAGTGATTGGAAAATAGGTAACTCACGCGTAATGAGATTATTAGCCGCTGGAATATTCAAGAAGATTTGGTTTTGGACCTTTCGAGTTACTCGTACAAAAAGTCAGGTTTTGATTTTGAATCAGATTTGACTAACTTTTGGCCAGAATGTCCGTTTGAGACGCATGATAGCTTTCCAGAATGGGAACGACGAGATCTTCAAGACTCACTTTAGTGAGCCCTATCAGATTTAGGCCAAAATGTATCGTCTTAACTATCCGATTCGTGATTTCATATTTTTAGGCTAGTTTTACATTCTTTTTATTTTAGGTTTTCTAGTTTATTTTGGATTTGTTTTGTTTTAATCCGTGGGGTTTAGGGTTTCATTGTTAGTCGCCCTAGGGTTTCTTTCTCATATATAAGCAACCTTAAACGGCTGCAGAACGATCTTTTATCATATTATCAATCAAAATTGAGTGTTTTCTCTTTTATCTCTGGTGGACTCCAGAATCTTTGTTTTAGGTTTATTACTGGTAAACCTAGTTATCAATCCGACTGCGTCAGTGCCTAACTAGTTGAATCATTTAACAAGTAGTGGAATATGTACTGAGTGCAAGTCATTGCCAGGTAGAAAGAAAGAAAGAAAGCCAGTTAATCCATTGATGGGACTCCTGTTTAGTTTAGCTTTGGGCACTGAGGATATCTAGTTGTGTGTGTGTCTCTCTCTCTCTTCATGGGTAACACCATCCATCCCGAGCTGCAACGCACTGAAATCTTTTTCACTTTGCATAACTTTCAACCCTTGGTTTCACAGAACAGCTCTCTCGTACCTTCCCCGTACAAGAAAACAAATATAGACACCAACACGTGTTCATAGCCTACCTCAAATACATATGCATGTGTATTATATTATTTTTAGTTCCTCAGTTCCATTCTCTTTTCGCCTATAAATAACAAGCCCGTAGTGCACTTCCAAAAGCATCAATTATATCATCCAGCCTCTAGCTGCAACCATTAATTGTCTATCTTTCTCTCATCACTTTCTTTTGATTTTGTTCATGCAATGAGGCTGATACTTATCGATCATGATGGGGTCTGCAAGTAATGAGAAAATAGGGGTACTATTAGCTAGTTTACCTGCAAGGTTTTCTGGCAAGGTCTGTGAGATTGCAAATAGCAGAGCCTAAACAACATCTATGCATTCAGTCAACATATCTGGGCAAGGAGTCAATTGAAATCTGGGTAGCGAATTTGAACAATACCAATCAACATCTATGCATTCAGTCAATGATCCAAAGCAATTCCGAATCGGTTGTAACAATCAACAATCTTATATTCAGAAAGCCATTGAAAAGCAGAGCCTAATTAACATCCAAAGTGTGAAAATCAATTGGAAACATACCTTCAAATCATTTGCTGCAAATCGAACTCCAACAATCGAACTCCAAGTGCGAAAATAGTCTCCTTTAAAGCCAAATCCTTGAGAAAACTAATGGGTTCTAAGAGGGAGAGAAATTGATGGGGCGTCTGTGATCAGAGATTGATGCGGCCTCTGTGATGAGAGGGAGAGAGATTGCTCTCCTGCGGCATCATCTATCAAGAAAGGTTTCATGGCAACCAAGTAATTGCCTCAACCAAGGGAGGATAGAGACCGGTATTATCAAAATTTCATTAATCTACAGTAACACCCGCCACAGTGATTTCCTGGCTTCTGGCTTTTAAAAGCAGGGGTCTGGCTGCTTCTGCTTTTCGACAGAAGCCACAGCAGCTTCTGGAGAAAGCTGATGAGAAGTTGACTTACCAAACATTTATGGGTCTTCTGCTTACAAGCAAGGGAGCTAAAAAGCACCCCCAAACATAGCCCAGAGGAGCTGCTTCCCATACCCACCATCGGACCATAAGAGGAATTGATTTTATATATTTTATTATGTATATTGTCATGGATTGCAATTTCAATGTCGGAAAATAGAAAAAATAGAAAAGTTGATTTTGGAATGTGATCACTTGCAGGTACCTTTGTCGGAAAATATTCGGGAACGGGTTCAAGTTCGGTTCTACCAATTTTTAGGACCAGCTCAACCCAATCCTAGCCCTACATGGGGCAACGCAAAAAGAGATCATTTACATTCCTGGCTTCTTTTTAGCATATTTCACACAAGTAGAGCCAAGGGAACATAAAAGCATAAGGTCTTCTCCTTTGAACCAAATCACATACATATTCGCCCATCCAAGTGCTATACCTTTACTATGAGATGGGTTATCCATCAACTGCCCCTAGAGTAGGATTTGCAGGAAAATTCACCAGAAGTCTCCAACAAGCTGGGATTATAACAAAAGCTCCACTAGTTCTGGATCATTCAAATTCATCAAAATAAGAACCAACACACTTCCTAGCGATCTTAAAGATGACCTCTACCTATTTCTATCTTCCAAAAACCGCAATCTTTCCCCATTTCCCACCACAAAATTGCAACAAGCAGAAAAGGATTTAATTCCTTGTGATAGAGCTTTCCAGAGATTTCAGCTTGAACCTTGGATTACAAATTGGTATCCCAGCCATTTGCATGTAGCCCATACCTACTTTTAATGCCAGCATGCCAAAGAGACCCTTTCTAGGCTGCAGTGTGGGAATCTGGCTAATTCTCATAGTAAAGGAAAAGGATTTTATCATCCGCAAGCGGCAAATGAGAGATTTCCATGCCTTCTCTTCCTACTCCCAAGCCTTCTATCAACTGCATCTCCCTTGCTCTTTCCACCAGATCAACCACCAATGGGAATAAAAAAAACACTCTTTTTACTCATCCACAAACCATATAGTCATACTGACCTCTAAGAGTTTTGCCAAACAAAAACAAAAAAGAAACACAAATTAAGTTAATCTAATGTTTCTAATCAATATAATATATATCAGATTCAGTGTCCTATTATTTCCTCTTTAAAATGACCATTGCAACTCATTAATAGATTGATTGCTTATACCAAAACTGGCTTCAGTTTCATTTGCAAATTAAATCCACTGGTTGAATTGTCCAAAAGAAAAGGTCCACTGGTTAAATGAGCCCCAAAAGAAGTCCACACAATTCACCATTTCTTACCCAATTCTAATCCTGCCTAGCAGAAAAGTCTAACAACTCTTAACATATACACCTTCAAGATCCAAGATAACATTTTCACCTTCTGTTTGTCTTTGAGCTGGTGGTTCCATCATTTTCCATGACTAAGAATCCCACGAAGAGAACCAGCTACACCACGACGTCGACCCCTAAATCATTGAAACAGATTGTAAGTTCTCAGTCATATCACTTTTTGGCTGAGCAAATAAAGAGATGCCTTACTGTTCATTATTAAATAATTCTTCAGAGATGGCTTCCATGTGCTTTCTCCTTTTCTCGTCCGTCACAGACTGTACCACTTCCTCACTCCCATAGTCAGATTCACTATTATAAAGAAACAAAGAGAAAAAAAAATTATACACCTGGTGAGTGGTGACGTTACAAACACATCATACAGAATCGGATAGGCTTTGTAAAAGAGTTCTTACTTATATGGGTCCTTGGAGAATGGAATAAGATTGTTGAAGCTATTCCCAGACTGAGTATTTGTCTGCAGTTCGATTCCACAGAGGGAGAAAAAGAGAGATAGTATTTCAAAATCCATGGTAGTTTAACAGGCATGCATTCACGCCACTCTTTATAAACACTCTAGAATTCATAAGGCAATTATTTCGACTGTGCTAGAAATCAGCATATTGAAAACTAAACAATAAATTTGATAATAAAAAACAACAAGAAAGTTGCATAATGGACATGAAGTCCCCTATCTCTTTCCAATGACATGAAAAATTGAGAATAGTAAGTTTCCTTTTCTCAGATAAGCCAAATGCTGACGGGCATATCTTTAAAGAAAAGGAGTTGTTCATACTCCAGATAAGTACTGAAGCACTCCATCACTTTATATTACTGAACTTCCAAAATTACCCTAAGTTTCAGTATTTTGAGATTTGAGATAAATATTGCCTACTCCGAAGTTAACTAACAAAACACCACAATTTTCGCCATCAAGCACCCCCCCCCCCCCCCCCCCCCCCCCCCCCCAATCTCACCACTGCTGTTTAATGCCAATACTAGTAAACTAATCATCTGAATGTTGTCTCAGATGCTTCAAGTGACAAGTTACTGGCTCCAATTCCACAGAGCTGCAACTAATCATCTGAATGTTGTCTCAGATGCTTCAAGTGACAAGTTACTGGCTCCAATTCCACAGAGCTGCAAGCCCACACAAGCAATAGCTCAACAGGACTTCCCCAAGCCATCATTTAAGTCAGAAGAAACCCAAAAAGGAACATGAATTTCCCTCAAACTCAACCAGTCAGCTTTGCAAACTGGCACTATGGGTTATTGGTCTAGAACTCAATACTTGGGGTAACTTTGGAAGTTCAAAAATAGAAAATGGAGTGGAGAATGACTTATTGGAATAGCTCCCTGAAGACTGGGATTGACTTGAACCATGTAAATTAAAAACTACACAACTTAAACATAAGTTGGTAATGTCTTATTTCTGTACCTGAAAAATATAAAATAAGACAGGCAAAATGAACCCTCTATATACGTACTTCAGCTTAACTCAAAACTAAAGGACACAGGATTTGGTAATGTATCATCTCTCGAGATACCAAATTACAAATTAAGGGACATGTGCTGATGGAAGCTGTTACTGCATGGTAAATGCAACTGAGAAAGCATCCATTACCTTTCTGAAGCGTTTGAAATTTATGAATCTGTTGTTTGCACTAGTAACAACGGTACAAGGTATGCTCTTATCTCGCGCAATCAAATCTTGGCTATAAATGATATCAGCAATCCCACTTTCAGAATCATCAAGCTTGCCTCTTATGGTGGATATGTCACTACTGCGTCTAGAGCTCATGACAAAGTTATTCTCTGATTTGGTAACTGCATGGGGCACATTTTCAACAACTCCAGTGCCAACAGATGCAGTTGCCAGAACTGATGTGGCTGTTTCTTCTACATCAGAATCAGCTACCACAGTTTCATCTGTGGAGCATGAAGATGAGACAACTACTGCAAAAAGAAAGTAGTGGATAAATATTCTCCCTCACTTCAATGGAAAAGCAAAAGAGTTTGTATGACTAACCGAAAAAAGAAAGCCAAAACCAAAAAAGTTTACAATCAATAAAAAGAATAAATGCAAGAAAAAAAGGAGAACAACAACAACAACAAGCAAACTGCTAAAGAAGTTATATTTTAGTAATAAGTCTGCTATAATTGAGATGAGAGTCAGTTCAGTTAGAAGGATTCGAATTTCAATCCAAAGAGCTTGTATCCACAAGTATTATTGACTCAAGTATTTGAATCTTTTGGTAAATAACATATATAAACAACCACTAAGAGCAAAAACAGCATATGTCCTTGATTACAAAAAGAACAAGTAGAGGTGTAAATATACATATGGGCACCACTATTTTGGAAAAAACGACTGTACTCCAAACTTTTGTACACGACAGAGAATTGCTAAAAACTCAAAAAACAAAACAAAAATAATTAATTTGAAGGAAACTCTCAACGCAAAATAATATATGTCTGGGAAGAGCAAAAGTAAAACATAGATGTATTAGGAAGTCTTCGTTATGATGATGCAAGTCCAGCTTGTAGCTTAGCTTGAAAGGACAGAAACCAATGTATTTTGTAGAGCAAATAAAGTAGTCCATCAAATAAACTTTTAGTTTGGAAAGATCTAGCGGCTAAATCTAACCTGTTGGAATTATAGTCATTTTTATTACTCTCTATTTGCTATTGGGTATCATTGTATGGTGGACTCCCATTTATAATTTTTACTGGGCCCAAGTGCATGCTAACGTTATAACTTTCTAGAACCTTTTTTCAACCACAAAGAAGAATATTTTGAAAATTTGACCTTGATATCAAAGAAATCTCTTCTCCTATTTCTTTGGGTCTTCTTAGAAATCCAAGCAAGCCTTTCCTCATGTCAGCAAGCATACTGTCATCATGCTGACTTGTTCACCTCTCCAGAGGACTGAAATCCTTTCTTGATTGAAAATTTAGGAGACTCTTTAGCATTTGAGACTTTGTTTGGTTTATCTTTTTGAGGACTACAATCTAACATGTCTTCTCACTGCTTTTGGTGGGTCAGATGTTGGTAGATCTGTTGTACTTACAATCTAAGACTCGGAAGCAAGGCACATGTTTTGAGTCAACAAGACTGATCATTTTTCCTTCAAATATTTAGGTTTTTAAGTTGATTTAGTTGTTAATCCATGAGGACAATGTAAGTATATGTAAGCTCTAAAATTGTTTTTAAGGCAAATGAAATCTGCCTTTGGTGGGTCAGATGTTGAGATCTGTTTGACTCACAATCTGAGACTCTGAAGCAAGGCACATGTTTTGAGTCAATAAGACCTTCAAGTGGCTCTCAAAATATGAGGTTTTAAAGTTGATTTAGTTGTTAATACATGGCAACTGTAAGTATATGAAACCTCTAAAATTGTATTAAGGAAAAAAAAAAAAAAGAGTATATGCAATTGTTCATCACAACAGAATACATAATGTTATTTACGTCGATCACTTTTGACAAGTTTTGCACATCTATGCAAAAGGTAATAAGAGCACTCACCGCAAGGTGATTTTAACATACATGGATCCAGCCGTCCATTCAATATGGCACATAATAAGCCCAGTTCATTCACTCGTAATAGTGAACCAAGCTTATCAGAGCAATCATCGGACACACGTTCTGGGACAACACACACAACACGATCACTGACTGCGCAATCTGGGATCTGACATTAAAAAAGATTTAGAAAGTAAACTACATACTCAATTTGCTGACCTAATGTTCAAAATAAATAATTTGCTATAAAATCAACTTACCATCAAGCAATAACTTTCTTAATTATCTGTACCCTATAAAAACAGCTTTGGTGTACAATTTTTACATAACTCACCGGTCAAATCAGCAATGTAAGCTTTTCTATAGCTTTCATTTCAGAATCAGGTAATAAATACAACCACGCAATTTGTAGTCAGCAGACTCAGAGCAGGACCCAACATGAGATCACAGATGTCGATGATGAAACAAAGTAGTTAGGCAAGTTATCAGGATACATATGTACGGAATGAGGGTAAAATCCAAATATGGTACATGGAGTAGTATCACACATCAGAAAAATTGGTACCTAAACCTGTCCCCTTCTCCCCCTCTGTCTTTTATTCTCCTCCCTTCTCTCCACATCTAAAAAAAAAAAAAAATATTCCTCCACCATCTCGTTGTCCATCCAAACTTCCTTCCTCTCACCAGAACTGATGTTTGATTGCTTCATAAAAGGTTTGCATCTCTTTCAGAATTTTTCATATGGTTGCAGATACAAACAGAAGATAGATCCTAAAGGCCAATGGGTGGGTCTGGGACTCTGGGCAAATCAAATAAGGTTTGCCCAACATTTTTCTTTTTCTTCAATCCATCAATGGATGTTATAAGCATGTGCCTAGTTGGTTGGCTTTGCTCCGCACATCAATCACTCCCCTCTCACAACCATAATTGCAATATGACAGTTATAATAACCATTCCTAACTAGAATATGATTGTTGCTTTATTGCCACTGCATATATTTGAAGAGCAGATGGAGCAGAAGAGAGAAGACATGAAGAAATGGCAATTAAAAATAAAAGTAATAAGAATGATAATTGCCGTAAGATTTGAATGCATAGTGAGGAACATGATTTTGAATATTTTAATGTTATATGGGAAAAGATTTCACATGACGGCTTTTTATTGGGTAGTATAACATTTCGGTTGGCAAGAGTTTGTTTGATGATTTTTGATGAAGAATACAAGCGGAATATTTTAAGTCAGGATTTGGAAAGTAGTTCAAATAAATCTAGGCTTTTATTATTAGGATTCTTATAATTATTAGAATTATTTCTTTAGGGTCTTTAAGGATATTCCTAGTTATTCTAGAATTATCTTAGCCTCTATAATTATTAGGATTTGGAAAGTAGTTCAAATAAATCTAGGCTTTTATTATTAGGATTCTTATAATTATTAGGATTATTTCTTTAGGGTCTTTAAGGATATTCCTAGTTATTCTAGAATTATCTTAGCCTCCCTATATATAGAGGCCTTTGTAGTCTTTTATTTTCAGATTGAAGATTAATAAAATTGAAAGCTTTTGCTTCTCTCCAGGTTTGTGTGATGCAACCTAATCTTAGGTGTGATGCCTAAAACCTCTGGGTGTGATGCCTAGAAACCCTACTGGTGTGATGCTAGTAGCCCTATCCCTTTCTTAGTTTCCCTTACTCTAAATCCCTTTCCTTTCTACAATCGAGACTGCTGCAAATAAATCCTAGTTCTAGAGTTCTGCTTTATTGGTCCTGCATCAATTTTGCACCTGATTTTAACAGAAGTTGGACAGATGTTCTCAATTGTTTAAAGTAGATATCTTACACTACCCAAGTATCCACGTTTTTCATTTGGATACTAATTTGTTCAATCTTTAATACTCCAGGTACCATAATTGGCATTTGCCCCATAGAACGATAGGTAAATGTACATTTGTCACGTGTCTATACACGCAGTTTTCTGTACATGCAGTACACACCGAATTGCAATTCACTCCATTGTTTCATGAAAGAGGTGGATAATTCAAGAAAATTTGTGATGAAGGTGGCATTAAAGTAAAAAAGGGTAGGACCATTGCCCCATTGGAAAACCTTGAGAAAAGGCTGGGCTTGTTTCCATGGCAATATCTTACTTGAGAAATGCGGGTTTAGACCCTTTTGCTCTGGCACAAGCAAACTTGGTTGCTTTAAGCCAAGCAGTTTGTCAAAAGGGGCAAACGGATAAAGGAGGGACAATATGATACTGAAAAGAGTAATTCATCTAGATTCTACCCTAAGCACAAGAATTGCAAACACAGTTTTTGGTTTTATACGGAATGCATGCTTAAATTACCTTGACCAGAATGCATTTGTTTTCCTTGAGACAGAAACTGAATTTTATTTGAGCTAAAAAAATCACAAAGAAACAACAGAGGACAAGAAGTCCTCAAAACAAACTAGGAGGAAAAAAGCAAACAGGAACAGAGACGCATTGATATTTAATCCTACTTCATTATAATCTCTTTCCCCGGAGACCAAGCATATGAGACTTGAAACTATGATATATTGGGCATGTGGGCTAATTACATTTCACTACCATGGGTTTTGAGAACATTTCATTTTCGCCCCTATCTTTCTAACACAATGCAACCTACTGTTTTTAAACTCCAACAATTCATACTTCCATCACCTTATCCTCGGTCTAAGCACTAATAATGACATGGCATACCTTCTACAAACCCGATCTTGCAGAAACCACAAACATGGCATACCTTCTATGTTTTGATGTGCTCAGTGGAGTCTCATGAGCACATTGAGGACCACTGTGAACTCAGGAGGTGACAAAAGGTAATTTTGTATATTGATTTTGTGGTCACTGTTGATGCCATATCATCAGTTTGTTGGAATTGATTAGAATAGAAAATCAAAACAAATTAAACAAACCAGAAATAGTGTGGTTCAGTGATGTGCCTACATCCCTGGGACTATACCTATAATGGGGATAACAATCTTGACAACCCTTTAACACAAGACTCGATGAACCAGTAGAATAGTAGACAGATCAAGAATAAGGTTCTTCTCTCTCACACTCTTCCCTCCACTATTATCCCTCACTCTCTTCTTCAGTGGTATTTCTGACTCTCCTTGGAGTGTAATTCCCTCACTCTCATTGGTGTAGTATGCTTGCTAACAGCTGCCTGCCAGCCCCACCTGCTAGCAATTGCTTGCCACTGACATAAAGAGCCCAACACCTTTATATAGGCACAAAAATAACCTAATTCCTTTTGGTTGTAGGCAACTGCCTGTCATTCTCTATAACCAACAAGTACTTTTATTTAGTCTTTACTTATTGGACCAAATGGGATTGCATCAATAACCTCCATCAGAAGGAATCCAATTCTGTAGGTGGGTAGACTCCTGGTCTTCTGCGGAATACATACAGTAATCAAAATGGGCTAGATCATAACCCCACACAACACAGTTGATGGTCAATTAACTTGTAAACTGATGGAGGCACAAAACTGTTATTTCTTTGAAACAGTAGGTAGCAAAGTGTAAACCCTAAATCCTACAGTAACTGGAATGTAATCGCCCCTAAAACATAGGGTAGTGAAATGTAATTAGCCCTAAACAAATATATTGTATGCCTTGAAAATGTAGTATGAACCATGATATGACAGCTGATGTTCAAAATACAGGGAAGCAACCAAATTCACCAACAGCTACAACATTTTTACTAAAAGGAAAGACAAAGCAAAATAACATATTGAGAATAAGAATTGCAAATCTATTTTGATATCACTTGCTTTGAGGACACATTCACTTGCTACACTAGGAAAGAGAATGCACAGTTCGGTACATCCACAGAATAAGGCTTGAAATTTACTGGGTTTCAATTTAAGACTAAATCGAAGGGTAGCATTTGAATTTTCACTAAAAATCAGACTGTGAAATATTAAGTCTTCAGGATTATAATATCTACGTGTAAATTTGACTCATTAACAAATAAGTATTATTCAAGACTTTACAAAGTTTTGACTGGCCAGGTAAAAAGAGTTCCACAACCTACAATCAACTTTTGTTATTGTTATTTGTTTTTTTATTTTATTTTATTTATTTGAAACTAAACAACCTCTGTAGGAAGGCAGATAAAAAGTTCGCTGGGAACAAGAACCCTAAGAAGATATATCTTGCAAGTATGTGCACATATTATAAGACAGAGGATCATACTTGGCTTTTTGATTTAAATCCTTCAATTAAAAGAATCTCTGCACCACTGACTTCCAGTAAGGACTGCAACCGATCACCGAATTTATACTGAAAGAGCAAGAGTACAATACATTAGCATACAGTGCAAAGACACAATGAGGATTTTGAGCTCTCAAACATAACATAACGATTGGAAACAAAACTAAACTACTCATTACATCAGGCCAAGACAAGTTACAATTCTACAATCATACTTTAGTGCAGAGCACTGAACTGTCTTTGGGTGTAAGTTTACCTAAAGCTGAATGCACAGATGCAAACTAACATACGTAGAACAAACATTCATAAAATTTTATTTCCTTTTTGCAATGCGATGACGAATAAAATTAAACTCCTGTGGGTATAGAAAAAAGAACGATACTAAATCTTCTGAGGGATTAAAGGAATGCAACATTACCACTAGTGTTGAGTCCAACAAAAATGTATACCCTTTTAAACAGTTTTCTCGACTTCTTGGGTCCGCAAGTTTGACCGATATTCCTTCCATGGTCATTGTTGGAGAAAAGCTGATTAAGAGATAAAAGAAAACATATTTGTATCAACACAACCATTGATAATCTACAAGAAATATATCAAAAACAAGATTAAGAATTAACACTCACGGTGTGTAACTAGGAAACTCAGTGAGAATGTTCTTCTCTGCAACAAACTAAATAAACCACAGTAATCACCAACAATAGAGTCATGGAACAATAACAGAACAAATGTTTCAGTCAAAATTCCCATCAAAGTAGTAATAAATAGTTATAATAGCAGAATTAAACATACTTTGTCATCATGCTGTGATACAGGTGTTCATTTTCAAATGCAAACAAGATAAGATAATTTATTCAAAAGAAAACTAAAAAAAAAAAAGGAAAGAAAAAAAGAATACATAAACTCTACAAAACAACATTGAACAACCAGGCAAATAGTGAAAGCAAGATCTCTGATGAGGGATTGTGGTCAATCAAAAAAACAAGATACATTCAAAACTTTAAAAAAGCATACCCCAATCCAGCTATATTCCAAGCAATTATGTTTTTTTTTAAAAACCTAATAACTGGTCCTTCTAAATTGGGATTAGAATTACGAATTTGAATACAAGCTTGCTAGATCTGCGTTGTCATTAGCACAAGCTATGAATTGCAAGGATCAGGAGCCTTAGAGGCTCCATGAATAATGGTAACTAGGTTGGTTGAGTTTTGGGGGTTCCCATTTGGAGAATAGCGTATCCCCATCTTGATGTAATCCCTTTGAGTTAATAAATTACCATTTCAATAAAAATAAAAATAAAGAATTACGAATTTGATCACATTATTTCCCACGTGTCATAAAATTATATAATAGGGGCAACATCGTACCAACTGTTTCCACGTCGAAATTTTTTTTCCCTTTAAAGCAACCATGAGTCCTGGGACGTCTTAACTCTTAAGTGACACATGTAAGTATCCGTTAGAATCACACTTCCATTACACTTCATGGAGTGTCTAGATATTACTGCATGAAACCTCAAAGATCTGCATCTATACCATCACCCTTCCCATTTCCTTTCACAAACTGGCAATTAGGAATAATTTGTTCCTTTTCTGTGTTGTAATCCAAAGATATTGGAAACTAACGAGTCACATTAACCTTAAGATTTATTGAACTTGATTCAGCCTTCATGTATAAAGCATCCATAATTCACCATGATTAAAACTACGATGAGTCATTTTTCAAAGTATGTCTGAAGTTGACCATCTGTTCCAGCTTTTCCTTCTTCCTAGATAGAAGCTTTGATTTTACAATTGGATATTATAGTTTCTCAATGAACAACATTGCACAATTGGCTATGTCACACAGAGGACACTGCTATATCTTTTTATTATTCCCACTCTTTCTCATTTAAACTTCAGTAAAAGCCACATATATGAGAAGAGATGAAACTTAGGAGAAGTAGAAAAACCAAGAACTTGCAGACCATTAATAAGATCTACCAAGTTGAGAAAATAAACCCATAAGGTCATTTCTGCGGACTTTTCCCATTGAGGTCAGCACTTTCTTTCCCATGCAGTTACTTTACTGTACAGCAGTAATGTAGTAGTGCAACAATATTGAGTATCGACTTGTTTCTAGCTAAATTTTTTTTTTTTTCTTAGGAGCATGCTATAAGTAGAAAAATGCAAGGAATGGATGTACGAAGGAAAATATGCTCAATATTGGCATGAAAAAAAAAACTTCCAAAATCAGAAAATTATTGTACTTGCAATATTAATTACGCCATTGCAATAATCTTTTGGGAAAGTATTGCATTGCAGTAAACATGGGGGGGAAAGGCCCATGAAGAACAGTTCCCTGACCGCATGGAAAGAAAACAAGATATCCTGGGAAAAATTAAAAAACTAAAATTAAAACAAATTAAAACAAAACAGAAATCAGAGGTCCTTGAAGGAATCAACCCTCACCAGTTCAACCAAACATTACTGCATATGCATCACATCACACCAACAAAAATAACAAAAAAAGTAAAATAATAATATAAATAAATAAATAAAAATTCAACTACTTCACCTACCTCAACCCAACTTCCAACTACAAAAGGTTTCTTCTCCATAATACCATCCAGTAGATCTTCTTTCATTGGCATGACTTGGTCAACAAGCACATGCGTGCACTCCTGACTCCAATGATAGGTGATGCGAGCACCTAATGAAACCATTATAGTTAGTAAACATTACAGAAACACTAAATTAACATCAGAAGCACACATCACTTAGCAACAAGTATAACTCTCCAACTAGATTAAGAAACTGCCCAACCAAAACCTATGATGTTTCCAACTGATGATTAGTTTTCTTTTCTGGTGAATAAGTAAAACTAAATCCAAAGCACCCAAGGGGATACAACCTAAGCATGCAAGAGAGCAATGAAAACCATCACAGAAAAAACGAAAATGTGTGAGCATCTCCTCTGAAAGGGACTCGTTAAATTTCCCGTACTTTTGCATCCAAAAGTATTATACACGTTTATACACAGCTTTACGTTTTTTTTTCCGGTATTTTACACATTGTTGAACAAAAATGAATAGATGAATATTTTAGAATTTAAAAATAAAGTAATTAATTAATTAAGAATGCTTTGCTGAGCTTTTGAAAGAACTATTAGATGAAGTACCCCAAATAATACATGTACATATATTTCCTGTATTATACAGTCTTGTATTTTACTAACTATGCCTCTGAGTGTATTCAAATAAAGATATCAGACTGATATCTAAGTCTGACATAGAACAGTCTATAACTCTAAAGCCCTCCAGTTCCAGTCAAACCACACCAGAAATTGGAGAAAGGAACAGCCCCCCAAACGTCTCTTTGGCCTTCAAACAACACCACCATTCCATTCCTAAACCGAAAATCACATCCTTAACTAAACCTGAGAACATTAAGCAACGAGATAGTGCTATAGGTGCCATTCATTGTGAGGCAGAAGGAAATAACCATAGGGATTGCTCTGTCATAAAGGCACGAGAGACATACGTGTCGTCGAGGGGACAGGAAACGATGTTGTTTCAAGTGTGTTTCTCAATTACAAACACCTTTGCTTCCTCAGCGAAATATGCCGCAGTCTTTCACATCCCCACCACCACCACCCCAAAAAAAAAAAAGAACAACAAACAAACTAACTAAAATCATTAGATTGGACGACACCCATGAAAATATATTTGACAGATGCAAAGTGTACCTGTTATTGAACTTCTTAACTACATTATAAACATAATAAATCCTTGTCACTGAAGGCTCATGCCTCAACGCTTAAATTTGGAGGCAGAAGATGAAACAAAAACGCTTTGGTATACACATTTGCATTAAAACATTGATCACAAGCAACCAACCCCAGCCACCCTCCTTCCCCAATTTCTGTAAGTCATCAACCATAAGAATTAAAAACAGTCCAAGGTGCAGCACTACAAATGAATTACATTCTAGGAAGGAAAAACCCCAAATGACAACATCTTCTAAGTGAAATAACCTGACAACCATAAGAACGTAATTCCTTTTGGTTAGTGGTTACTAGGTATTCCGGGCAGAGTCTAATACTCTTCGGCATCAGTCATCCGGAGTGAATTTTATTTGGAAGGTCAAGGTCCCTACTAAGGTGAAGATTTTGGGATGGCTTGTGGTACTGGGGAAGACAAATACATGTGATGTTCTTCAAAGGAGAAGACCAGGAAGTTGTTTTTCTCCTCACTGGTGCATTTTATGCAAAGCTCAAGGGGCAACTGTTGATCATGTCTTCGTGCATTGTGAAGTGGCTAATTTCTTATGGAAAAAATTATTTTGGGAAGCAAGAGTGGACTGGACAACTCCATTACAGAGAAATGAATTGCTAAGGGAAAACCCCATAGCGTTTGGTAAAGGTAAAAAGGCCAGAACCCTTTGGGGTTGTGGGGTGCTAGCTGTAGTTTGGGTGGTCTGGATGGAAAGAAATAAAAGATTATTTGAAAACTATGGAGGGGTGGAGAAGGAAGACCTGTGGGAGAGAGTCAAGTTTTGGGCATCCTTATGGGTTTCTATTTCTAAGGAATTCAAGGATTATAATCTTTCTTCCATTATTCTTAACTGGCAAGCAGCTGTAGTATAAGCCCCCTAAGCCTTGATTAGTATTATTAGACGAGATGCTAGGCCTATAGCCCTAGCTGCCCTCTTTAGATCATTAAAGCGGACTCCTTGTCCGCCTCCCTGTATCTCGATTTTTGCTTTTTTAATAAAAAGCTGTTTCTTCTCAAAAAAAGAGTCATCCGGAGTGAATACAAATTACATGGGTGAGACTCTAAAATAATGGTTAGAGGTTCAACACCACTCCATAGAGAGACAATTCTCAGGGCTATATTATGTTTTCTTCCATCCATGTTTGAATTTCAGAAATGGACAGGGAATGCTCTATTATGTGTCTCTTTTCCCTGATTGTGTAGGGTTTCTTTCGCTTATACCATGTCCGTAAACATGTCTAATACTTCATTTCCATTCTCAGAGTGGCATTTCAATATTTGGAAAATTTGAGGTTGAGGAGATTTCTTTTCTCCTATCTTTGATTGAAAATGCTTCCCTTCTTCAAGATTAGACAAAAGGTCTTGTGAGTCATTACGTACATTCTCTTAGAAGTCTTTTCAGTATATTAATTGATGATCACCTTCCCTCCTTTTCAAGGCGTCCTTCACAATATGGAAGGCTAAGTACCTCCTAGGTCAATTTCTTTCTTGAACAAATGCTTACAGGAAAAGCAGTGACTTGGTCGTGGCCAAAGCCAAATTTTGGGCCTCGCTTTTGGGGAATAGGTCAATTTTGATATTAGGTGTCCTATCTTCCTACTGAACATGGATTGATAAGCAGTTATTTCTTAAGCTTTTATCTTTTAATTACTTCTGGTTGGTGCATTTGTTGCTTGGGTGTCTACGCATACATTGTTGCAGTCTTTTTTTTAAGATTATTGCAGTCCTAAACCCTAAACCATAAAAGCCAGTCCGCAGCGAGGAAGATTATTGCAGTCTGTCTTGTTTCAGTGTCAGTTTCGTAGATAGTTGGTTCCATTTCTTTGTGTTGTGTACCTACTTATCTAAAGCATCTCAGTTTCCTTACAGAAAAAAAAAAAAAAATGAGGCTGCTACTGTAATCATTTTCTTTTTTCAAGAACATATAAGACCGCATCAATATCTATTAGATATAGAGTTTCACTAGTTAATATGTATTAGGAAGCACACATATGAAAACAAGAGATATTACAAATGAAACTATAACAATTAAAGTAAACATGGAAATCAACAGGTATATAATAAATATGCTTCTCACTAGCCACTAACCGATTGATGAAATTTTCTCTTGAAGAGGATGATTCACTCGAGAATTTTCCGGGCAGCATGCGAACAAAATAAGGGGAACAAAGGAAAATCTGCCATAGTTGAATTAAAAGACATAAGCATATCAGTACTTAAAGAAAAGAAAAAAATTGTAGCAGTGCAACTGTGCAAGTCTTATGTGATAGCAGTGCATTGTCTTATGTGATAGCATTCCTAATCAGCAGAAAGAGCTGCTCCTGGCATCAACCAGCAGCAGTTAGATTTTTATAAACATACATAACAATCTGAGTTCTGAAAGATGCCACCATATAAAAACATGTTGTCCAAAAACTACTGTATTACTTTATGATTCTTGCCAATGCCACATAAGCAGATACTAAACCTTGGAAAACTCGTTAAATTACCTGAAGACAGCAGTACCAGTTCCAAATGAAACCATGTCCCCATCTCTCAATGATGTTTCTTTATTCGGTAACTCATGAATCTTCTCCACTGATGTAAGGTTCTTGTTAATATACGTTCCATATTTTGAGCAATCTCTAATTCGGACTTTGGAGGATAAAACAGAAGATTTAGTTTGCCGAGGGAGAGCTGATATCATTGAATCAACAATTATTTCTGCGTGGACCCTAGAAACTCCTTTGTCTTTTGCAATATTTACATCACAACCTACATTTACATAAGGTTAGTGAGTCAATATACGTAGAGAAAACAAACAACTTTTGTAACATAAGCATTACTAGAGGGGAAGGAAGCAAAAAGGAATTGATACCCAGAGGAGAAAAAAGAAATGTGATCGGGAAAAATCCAAGTTAGTTAGTGGTTCTTTGTATTTCTTTTTACCCAGAAATCCCCACACCCTTTTGTATTAAGAAACACCCTGTTCGACACATTTTCCAATCGGCATCGGAGCTACTTCCTTCAAAACGTACTGAACAGAAAAGTAACTAGTGCATGTCAAATGTTTGTAATGTAGAGTGTACATACCTTTCCGACCCACTTTGTAAGTTCCTGTAGCAAAGATATAGTATGTATGCTCACCTGCCATGTTATGCTAACCAGTTAGACCTAAATCCTTTCCAGCACATTTAACACATGACAAATTGTAAGAACCTAAAGCATCGAAGGTAGATACGCAATGCAAAATGTGCTTTAGGAGGGTAGATACGCAATGCAAAATGTGCTTATGAATCTAAAGGTTTGAAAGCTCCTAACATATCCCATGAAAATTATAATTCACGGTAACAGTAATTAACTTGAATCAGACTCCACCAGACTAGAGAATAAGTAATCAAAATCTTTCGGATGAGGATATTCAATTTCCTGGGTTTCCTAGCGGAGCAAAGAAACAAAATAGACAGACTACTTACCTGCGAGGGGGTCGGCGGGGAAGAAACCCCAAACCATGCTTTCCTTACTATTAATTAATCGGAGACCCTCACTCTGAAATTGATAAGGATTTTTCCGGTGCCATTATTCGATAAATGAAGAAGCCAACCACAAAACAGCTATCAGACCAAAAACCATAAAAGCCAGTCCGCAGCGGGGAAGAACCTCGAAAACCCTATAGAGGCTGAAAGCAGTAGCATGTGTCGAATACCGGAAACTTCACAGAGGCAGGTTAACTAAAAAATAGAGAATTACACGTTCACTATTAAAAATAGAAAATTACATTCCACATATTTTTTCGAGTAATTGATGGGGTGGTCAATGCGTTCAATAACCAAAATAGATATATTGAGAAAATATCGATTTTGATAAATTTTTTAAAGAAATAATGGAAAGAGAGTGAGATATATGTAGAAGGTATAAATATAAAAATATATATAAAATAACCAAATAACATCCCACTAGGAATGGTGTATAAATATATAGAGGGCCTTCCATTAAGAGGGCCCTTCTATTAAGGGATCTCTTTTTTTTGTCTTTTCTAGGAATAAGGCATTAAACCAACTTTTCAATCACATTTTGGCATCTTAACCGTTCAGTTTTTAGGTCATAATGTGTAGATCATTTCTGCAAATTTACCTTATCCAACATTTTCAAATTTGGGCCGAAGTTTGGAATTTCCGAGTTTGGGCCGAAGTTTGGAATTTTCGCACGATAATCTGTTGATATGTTAATTAAATATTGAGACAATGAAAATTAAAACTGTTTAAGGACACCTAGATTGTGTCTGGCCCAAAGTGTAATTACTTGTCTGAGTTGTATTAGGATTAGTCTTACAAATATTCTTAGTGTTGATATGTTAATTAAATATTAAGACTATGAAAAAACTGTTTAAGGACATCTAGTTTGGAATTTCCGAGTTTGCGCCGAAGTTTGGAATTTTCGCACGATAATCTGTTGATATGTTAATTAAATATTGAGACAATGAAAAAACTGTTTAAGGACACCTAGATTGTGTCTGACCCAAAGTGTAGTTACTTGTCTGAGTTGTAATAGACTTAGTCTTACAGATATTCTTGGAGATATCTTCGTATGATTATGTTTCCTTGTAAGACTATGAATCTATGCTTGCAATCCTCTATATACATAGACCCCTATTATCAATGAAAGCACAACTCATTCTCTCAATTCCCTCTGCTTCAAATCATTGTATGATTATGTTTCTTTGTAAGACTCTGATTCTATGCTTGTAATCCTTTATATACAGAGACCTCCATAACACGTTATCAACACGAAGCCCAAACCCTAAAACAAATAGCCAAAACCTAAATCTGAATACAATACCTTGAAACCCTTTCTGCCTCCAGCGCACACCTTAAAGACCTTGATCCCAGGAGTCCAGAACCGGCGCCGGAATCCCAAGAACTGGCCCCGAAAAGTATTGAACCGGCCCCCGAAATCAGAATTAGATTCTTTACCGATTCACTGCCTTCTTGACCTCTGATTGCCACTAAATTTTGTCAGCAGCAGCGTCTCAATCCCAGGATTCAGGAACCGGAAACAGAACCTAAAGAACTGGTCTAAAAGCCACCGAACCGACCTCCTAAGTGACTGAACCGCAAGCAGAAAACCTGACAGAAGCCATTTAAGGCAGTTCTGGCCAATTCCTGCTACCATCGGCCAGAAGCACCTTTTTTTAGCAAACTTTAGGCCAAAAGTTCCGGCAACCCCTGTTTGTCCTTTTCAAGGTAATTTTTCATTAAAGTTCCCGCTTTCCGTACTTTCAATTTCTTTTCTTTTTCTCAGGGACTCGTAACCTCCCTTCTTCTACCCCCTTTTCTTATTTCATTGGGAGACCTAAGCCGAACTGTGGGGCTTCGTGCTATCTCCAAGCTTGGAGCTTGTTGAGACCATACACATCATTGTTTCGATCTAATCCAATATCTCTTGAAATAGAATTTCCTTGGGAGCGATCACGCTTTTAAATTCATAATTTCTTGGGAGCAATTACGCTTAGACATTTCTATTGTTTTCATTGGTAGCCTTTGCTCCAAAACTAACCCTTTTTTTCTTGTTCCTTTTCAGGATGAGTAACTTGAACAAATTGGACTTTGCTCCATTGAGGAAAACTGGGTCTGGATATCACAAGTGGGTTCGTGATGTCCGCAGCATCTCAAGGCCCAAGGAATTCTGTAAACGATTCTTGAGCCTAGCCAGGACGAGCTAACTATTGAGCAAGCTCAAGCTTTGGAAGCAAATAGAGCAGCCTTGGAGGCAAATAAGGCGAAAGCCGTCATCCTAATGACTCGTCATATGAATGATTCGCTCCAGTACGAGTATCTAAATGAAGAAGACCACAGAAGGTTATGCTCACTCGAAGAAAGATTTGGCAACGTTCGTGACTCTCTACTTCTTGACCTAGAAGTGAGATGGCATAGCCTTTGCTTCTATGATTTCAAGACAGTTCTTGACTACAATTCGGAAGCACTTCACATTAAATCCTTGCTGAAATTCTGTGGAAAAGATATCATAGATGTGATGTTGATTGAGAAGACTTTCTCTAACATCCCCGTCTCTACTTTGATGGTTGCTAAGAACTATTGAATCTATGTTACTGCATGACGGATCACAAGGTTTCATGAGCTCATCGGAACTATAAATGTTACTGAAAAGCATGACAACATCCTTGTGAAGAACTATAATTCGAGGCCCGTGGAAACAGAGCATATTTCGGAGTCCAATTATAGTCGCGCCCCTAAGGGAGGGCACCAAGAGTGAAACCCTAAATTTAGGGATATTTTTGGACGTTTTGATCTATATTCTCGCTCTAATGAGGAAGGTAACTGCCAAAATAGGCTAACACGGAACCGAAGAGATCAACATGAAAAGAGAGAGGGAGGCAACGCCTCTAGCCATGTTGGTGGAGCCACCAACATTAAGAGTCATCCAAATGACTCTTTCAAAGTGCCTCAATCAGAACACAGAAATGTATGTTCTCGATGTGGAGCATCCGGTCATTGGGTACACATTTGTAGAGCTTGTGAGAATATTGTCACCGCTTATAAAGCATATTGTGAAGCAAGAGAAACTCACTATGTGGAATAAGAAGATCAAGAAGGTGATCTAGAATGAAGGGTTGAAGACTTCAAATTTCTCTAGGATTAATAGATCGCCAATTCTGTTTAACTCTTTATTTTTCCAAGAGATGTAATAGGCAATTACCATATATTTTGTACTAAATGTCATTGGTTTAGGTTTTCTTCAACTAGGCTCATCCAAAGTGAGTATGATGTCTATGAAGGTTTTAAGATAAGTAGTACTTAAGCGAGCTTTGCTCCACCGACATCTCTCTACTTACCTGGTCATATTTATTTTGGAGTTACCGAACGAAGTCAAATGACTACCAATGTTTTGAATTAGCTAGTATTTGCATTAGCGAGTTTCTTTGGGACATGTCCAATAACATTTCTGTTCCAACTAGAGAGCTCCAAAGCACATGAGTTTAGACATGAGAGTAGATCCCCAGCTGCATATCCACTCCACACCTTCTGGACAATTTCTCCACACTGCTCCTCTTTCACCCAGAAACTTTCAAACAAAAATCTTCTCTTCCCCACATGATTTTTTGGAAGACCCATACCAAGAAAATCAAAGAGTAATGGAAGATGGTCACTGGCCCCAACATCTAGATGAAATTCATGGACCTTTGGAAAAGCCAAGACCGCTGCCTCATTCATAAAGCCTCTATCCGAGCGTTTTGAAACGGTACCATTACTCCAAGTAAACAAAGACCCTGAAAAATCAATTTCCTGTAAAGAGCAATCATCAACCACCTGATTAAACCTCTCCATTTGATAAACCGGACGTAGCCTCCGTTCACTCTTCTCATCATCATTACGAATTTCATTGAAGTCACCAAAGACAAACCAAGCTTCATATGGAAACAGATGTGAGAGTCGCCAGAGCACCTCCCAAGAATGATGACACTCACCTGTCTCAGGATTGCCATAAAAGCCAGTTAACCGCACCCTCTTACCACTTATAACAACCAAGGCATCAACAAAGCCCGACGTAGCATCCAAAATGTTTACTTGTTGATTATCTTTCCAGCAAAACGCCAAACCACCCCCCTGTTTTCATGTTCTTTCCACCACCTTACAATTAGAATAGCCTAACGACCCACATAACTTAACCATTGGTTCCTCCTTCTTTTTCGTTTCCATTAAGAAGACGAAATCGGGATCTTGAACCCTTAACAATTTCCTAAGGGCGTTGAATGTGGCCGGGTTCCCAAGCCGGCGCATATTCCAACATAAGAGACTCATTGTTCGTGGTGGGCCCGGTTAACGGGTCCTACCACTTTGTGCCCTTTGACAAAACTCAAGTCATTATCAGTCACCTTCTTCTTCCTCAAATACTTGATCGGAGAGCCAATCTCCAGCTTCTTACTTGGAGAAAGAGTAAAACCAGCTCCTCTACTTTTGCCTCCTTTACTGGGAGAGGTTGATATCTTCCGAGTACCCCTCTTAGAAACCTCGCCATCATCTACAACTTTCTTCCCTTTTCCATTGCCTTTCTTCTTAGTAATTGCTTCCAATGTGTCAACTGTTTGAACCTATTTACCACTTCCTTTCTTTCCACTTTTCAATAAGGCTTGACTAGAAAAATTCCCCAGCCCCTGTGTACTTTTCAAAGCCCCTAAATTGAAACGATTTGGCGCCATAAGCCCAGATCCATCGGTAGATTGTCGGCCTTCACTATCCTTCTCTACATCCACTTCGTTAGACTCATCCATTGTAACATCACCAGAAGGCATCTCCCAAACTAACCTTCTGCATTGTAGTTTGTTCATATAATCCTGTATTACCACCAACTCTTTCCAAGGGTCACATTTTCCTCATCCATAACCTCTTCACGTCCTCTCATCATATAGCTCAGAGTTATCTCCGGTGCCTTCAGCGACCATGCTTTCCTGCTTGGAATTAGACCAAATGATCACCCATGTAATTGGCCGTGTGGATCAATAGAATACACATCTTTTGAGAGCGTCTTCCATCGTCCAAACCTTTCCTCTGTGATCTTCCCTCCTAATTTGGCAGGGCACTGTGCACTCATATGATCAAGGAGCTCGCAAAACAAACAAAAGTGGGGCAGGTGCTCATATTCGAAAATCACCGTCATAGTGAATTATCTTGTGGGTCCAAAGGCATCCTCAAGCCTTTCCGCAACGGCTCCGAAAGCTTAAGCTTAAGGCAGTTGTTCAAGCTATTCCCACTTATTCAATGAGTGTGTTCCAATTGCCTATTGGAGTGTGTAAAAAATTGCAGTCGAAAGTTGGGGGAAAGGTGGTAATGCTAGAGGTATTCATTGGTGTGCTTGGGAGAAACTATGTAACAGAAAAGAGGAAGAGGGCCTTGGTTTTCGGGACTTGAGGGCATTCAATCAAGCCATGCTAGCGAAAATTGTCTGGAGGATTTTCTGGGGGGAAACATTCTCTGGTGAGTAGGCTGCTTCAAGCAAAATACTTCCCTGAGACTTGTTTTCTGAATGCAACGCTAGGACTTACTCCTTCTACCATTTGGAGGGGATTATTATGGGGGAACAAGTTCTTGATGGTGGATCTAGATGGCGAATTGGTAATGGGAAGAGAGTGAGAATCAAAGAGGACAGACGGTTGCCTTCCCCGGTTACTTTCAAGGTATCGAGTCACTTACCTATGTAGGGGAATATGAAGGTTGAATCTTTATTTACTGAATCCGGAGCTTGTAATGTACCATTGATAAGAGCCATGTTTCTCCCTCATGAAACTGATATGATACTGAACATGTCTTTGGGATTAAGAACGGTACCAGACAAGTTAGTGTGGCACTATACAAAGAATGAAGTTTATACGGTGAAGTCAGGGTATTGGGTAGCACGAGACTTGCAGACCAAAAAGTTTAGTTATGTGGCTTCATGTAGTCATAATTCAAGTAAGGCCTTTTGGGGAAAGTTATGGAATCTTAATGTCCCACACAAGATAAGAATCTTTCTTTGGAGAGCAATCCAAAACTTTGTCCCATGTGCAAAAAATTTGAAGAAAAGAAGAATGTTGGCTGATTCAAGTTGTGGGCAATGTGGAGCATTACATGAGTCAATCATGCATGTTCTCTGGGACTGTCTAAAGGCTAAAAGTGTGTGGAAGAGATCTTTTTTGCATGGGGTTTATAAAACTTGGCAAGAACCTTCTTTTTTGGACTTGATGCATCATGTCAGCACTATCTCCATTGGAACTGAACTGGAGACCTTTGGTTTTATATCTTGGTGGCTGTGGCGTAATAGGAATTTGCACAGACATGGAGAACAGGCTTTAGAGCCAGCTGTTGTCATTCGAATGGCTAGTGAATGGCAGGTGGAATGGGAGAAGAATGGGGGAGCAAGGTAGGTTCATGGCACTTCTTCGATACAAAGGCAAGTTCTTTGGAGGCCTCCTTTTGTGGGTTGTTTAAAAATGAACTTTGATGGGGCTTGCGATGCTAAAAATAATGTCTGTGGCCTGGGTGTGGTGTTTAGAGATAACGTGGGTTCGCTAAAAGGGGCTATGGCAGTGCCACAGGTTGGAAACCTCCCCCCAAGATCGGTGGAAGCTCTAGCTCTTCTACATGGTTTACGCTTCGCCTTGCATGTGGGATTTACGAGTCTAGAAGTTAAAGGTGATGCCCTCTCCGTGGTTAATGCGCTGGAGGATAGTTCTGACGATTTGAGTATTGAGGGTCATATTATTGAGGAAGTTAAGTCTTTAGTTCAATTATTTCATGTTTGTAGTGGTCACTTTGTAAAGCGGGAAGGCAACAATATTGCTCACCGGTTAGCAAAGGAGGCTTTAAAAGTTAGTCAACCTTTTCTTTGTTTAGAGTCGAGGCCTCATTGGCTCCATCAGTGTGTCAGCATGGACTTTCAGTGTGAAGTCTAGTGTGGGATACTCATGGTCCCATAACCCATTGTAATCGTTTCATTATTTAATGAAGTTCTTCTTTTGATTAAAAAAAAAAAAAACATTCCAACAGGGATGGTTGGGATATTTTTTACATGCCTTGGGCAACCAAGGTTCGAATCACCTCAATTTTTTACCTTATCCAACATTTTCAAATTTGGGCCGAAGTTTGGAATTTCCGAGTTTGGGCTGAAGTTTGGAATTTTCGCACGATAATCTGTTGATATGTTAATTAAATATTGAGACAATGAAAATTAAAACTGTTTAAGGACACCTAGATTGTGTCTGGCCCAAAGTGTAATTACTTGTCTGAGTTGTATTAGGATTAGTCTTACAAATATTCTTAGTGTTGATATGTTAATTAAATATTAAGACTATGAAAAAACTGTTTAAGGACATCTAGTTTGGAATTTCCGAGTTTGCGCCGAAGTTTGGAATTTTCGCACGATAATCTGTTGATATGTTAATTAAATATTGAGACAATGAAAAAACTGTTTAAGGACACCTAGATTGTGTCTGACCCAAAGTGTAGTTACTTGTCTGAGTTGTAATAGACTTAGTCTTACAGATATTCTTGGAGATATTGACAGGACCCGCCTCGGATTTCACCTTGAAATCCAAAGTGGCCTTGCGGGGCCCACCTTAGAAGAAATTCTACCAAAAATTTGGCGGAACTCCCTCTAAAAGTGGACTACCCAAAAACCTGTAGAAAAACATTTACACTTCTAAATCATCCATCCTTATTCTCCTGGAGCCACCCTGCTCCCTATATCACAACATCTCCCATATCACAAAACAATTCTGAAACTTAAGAATATTAATCTCAAGAGTTATCAGAGCAATCTATTTCTTAGGCGTACAAGAAGGTAGAATACAAGATAAACGACCAATATTTTTATAATGCGGAAGCTATGACAGCTATGCCTCAACCCTAAGTACGCTCGATCTCAAGCTAAACTGGCTTGCAAACTGGGCATTTGAAACCGAAGGGCCCAGGGGAAAACATTTAAAAACTGTTAGAGTGAGTGGACGAAAAATAAGTACTTTCAATTGTATAAGTAAAACTTAATGCTTTCCCAAGTTATTCTCTAAAATCTCGCATGCAGTAACAATCTTGAAAACACTCTTAATCATCCTCTTTACTGAAATCTCAATCACAAACAAAAACATCTTGAAATCTCTTAAAATCTCATCCTCAATCCTTATAAAAACATCCTTTTCATGAGGCTCGTTTGATGACTAGAAAGGACTGCTGTCTAGTCATCTCATGCCATCTAGGAGGGACTGCCACCCAGATGACGCATCGGAAGGGACTGCCAACCGGAATAGGAGGCGGTGGAAAGATGGGACTGCCAACTAGCCACATGTAGTAGACGGGACTGCCGACTAACCACAGGTAGTAGACGGGACTGCCGACTAACTACCTCATGTCATCTGAAAGGGTCTGCTAACCAGGTGACGCATCGGATGGGACTGCCAACAGGGCTGTAGTTTGGAAGGGACTGCCAACCAGACTATTACCTAGAAGGAACTGCCAACTAGGTAAAATACGCATGCGCCAAAACTGGCCTCCTTAATAAACTGAATAGCCTCCTCAAGAAACTGAAAATAACCTCAAAATCTCAATAAATCCTCGAAAGCATAAAATCAAATACTCTGTAAATCAATAAATGTTTTCGGAAAGAAAACTCAATCTAACTTCAAAGCTGATAAGTACAGAGTTCAAAATTCAATAAATCTCGATAAATCAATCATGCTCAAATATTCGATGAAACATTCGTACTCGTGAATCCTCATAAAAACCGATATTCGAAATCCAAAATTCTCATAATTTTTTCTGAATCAGTCACTTCCCGAAAATCATTCCTCAACTCAATAACTCATGAATGACTATCTCAAAAATCTTCTAAAAGCCCTCGGGAAGGAATTTCAATACTAATCTCGTAATTCATAAATAAATCTCGATAAACTAAATCTCATAAAACCATAAAACTCAATAATTCAAATTATAAATTAAATCTCAATCGGAAAATGCTAATATACTGCATGCACAATTAATTTAAAATAAATGTCCACTCACTGTACTGTTTAGGCGACCATGCATACGAGTTCCTTCGTCGAGCAATAGCTCGGTACGTCGCCCTGTACACAATTATTTTCCGTGAATAACTATTCAACAATTAAATACGATTCTCAAAATTAAATCCTCATAAATCATCTCGCCACTTCTTCTCTGATTCAACCCAAATTTTACATCTAATACCAATTCGTTATCTTAAAGGTTCCAAGTCAGAACCAAGAGATATCCGATGGTCGGATTCTCGTAAATCGATAATCGAAATCCTAAATTCCCAGAAATTCATAATCAATTAAAATTTTCTCCAATTCCAACCAAATTCACATATTCAACCCCTACAAAAATTATAGGATTTAACTAGCTAAAAAAAACATAATATAAATCACTGTTCATACACCGCATTGTTCACCGTTGCACTATTCTGGTGACACTGTTCATGCGGCGGCCAACTCCTCCTCCGGCCACCAAATTTCATCCACAGCATCATCTCAACATTTCCAATAACTTTCTCAACTGTTACAAAGTCAGAAAATACCTTGAAGTAGCCGAACAATTAAGCACTCCGAAGTACAGTGAAATTTTCCAATTATGCTTTCTTCCTCCATGCTTCGATCTGGGTTATGAAACTTGGCGAGCATGAAGAGTGGCTCAAGGCGCTTCTAATGGACCGGGGTTTATGACCGGAGGTGGCCGGAAATTGGCGTTGACCAATTTGCTACAGTAAAAATGTTGGCTTCGATCTCCACATTTCCAGCCAAATCGTCACAAACAACTCCCACATGCGTGATAAGGAGGAGGAGACGAGTCCATCGATGCTCGCAGCTCGCCATTTGGTGGTCTAGAGGTGGTGAAAGAGGAGGTTGCAGAAGAGAGAAAGAGAGAGTTGCAGAAGAGAGACTGAGAGAGCACGGGGGGAAGGAGAGAGAAAAGAAAGAAAAGTTACCCGGCCACAGTAACTTTTCAAATTTATACCAATCTATCATAAACAATAACTTTCTTATTTCGCTTATAACTTTCGTATACGAACTCTGATTTTTACGTACTACATATGCACGCGCTCGGTTTAACGTCCTCTACAACTTTCATGAAGGAAATTTTCTCAAATTTTGACCCGAACAAAAAGTCAACTTTTAGGGCCCCCTAAAATGTCGAAACGGAGCCAAAAAGTAAATGTAAATGTCGTTTACCCATCGAAAGACTTGTAAACTGGTAAATTCGGGTTCGGGACGTCACAGATATCTTCGTAGATATCCAAATTATTGTATGATTATGTTTCCTTGTAAGACTCTGAATCTATGCTTGCAATCCTCTATATACAGAGACCCCTATTATCAATGAAAGCACAACTCATTCTCTCAATTATCTCTGCTTCAAATCATTGTATGACCATGTTTCTTTATAAGACTCTGATTCTATGCTTGTAATCCTTTATATACAGAGACCTCCATAACACGTTATCAACACGAAGCCCAAACCCTAAAACAAATAGCCAAAACCTAAATCTGAATACAATACCTTGAAACCCTTTCTGCCTCCAGTGCACACCTTAAAGACCTTGATCCCAGGAGTCCAAAACCGGTGGCGGAATCAGGTGTAGCAGCTGCTATTGTAGTAAACATTTTCAGACGATAGTTTTGTGGTATTGTCTTATTCATGTATCAGACGGCATTGAGATAGACAACAACAGCGCCTATTATCAGACGATAGTGAAAAACTGTCGTCTGATTGAAAAATTGGTGTAGTGAATTACACTATGCCAATAAAGCCTTCAGACGGCATATCTCATCTGTCGTCTGATATGTAAATTATATGTTGTCTATCCAGCTGCCGTCTCTTACGGCATCAGATGACAGATATCATCTGTCGTCTCTTCTCACTCAAAAAACAATAGTTTCACAAAGCTCTGTCGTCTGAACAACCCAACACTGAAGGATTTGGGACTTTTTGTCGTTAATAATCACATACAATGACAGATTAATGTTGTTCAAATGAACTACAAACTACAGTTTTAATAAAACTGCTGTTGTCTGACATGTAATAAGAACACATTTATATGTTGTCTGAAGTTACCAAAATAAAGGCTTGTTTAACAATTTGTTGTCTGAATGCATTTTCAAAGACATTTGATTCTTGTTTGAAATTCACTTAAAATTGGGTAAATTATAACTCATCTGTCGTCTAGATAGTTTTCAGACTTTATTTTTATGTCGTTTATATTGAATTCCAACCACTGTTTTAAGTATTTATGTTGTCTGATAGATAATATAACTATATGTAATCATGTAGTTGTGTAGTTTGATTGAGGTCAGAAACTCACTCTTCTGTTGTTTGAAGCACATTTGAAATATAAATAAATTGTTACTTCTATTGTTTGATATAACAAGAAACAACAGATTTTGGTACGATTTAATTGTTCATTTTCATGTTGAGACAACATATGTTGTAATCTTGTGTTGATTGTTAACCATATGGACATCATTCATTTTGGAACAATACAAAAGGCTTGTTATATCATCAAAGTCAAAAGGCTTGAAGCCAATTCATATCATAATTTAAGAGAACACCAAGCAAAACTAGACTACTTCTAACCCAAAAACAAATAATAATTATAGAGTAATATTACTCCAAAGCAATCTACCATTTATATATATATATATATATATATATATATATATATATGGAATTGACATGACAATCTGCAACCTCTCATCTCCCAGTAAAATCGACACGAAAGAGTCCAAGCAATCTGCATCACACATCAAAAGGGAGACATAAGTGAACTGGAATGTTAAGGCATACACAACTTAGCTTTGGGAATTTATTAAAGTCCATTTGTACTGCCATGAACTTGAACTTTTGCAGACTCATAGTAAACATATTAAGGTAGAACATACTGAATTTTCATGGAATTTTTATTTAGGACAGCAAGGAAAAAGATGAACATAATCTGACTGAATTGCATGAGTCATATAAAAAAAAAATCTCAGCAGCATGGTCAACTTAGAAAATTGACCAAAAATTCATTGTATGTCCAATTGACATGAAATTAGTTTTGAAACAACCATTTGAAATGCACAATTCAATATACATAAAAATCAGAAGATAAATGATTCAATTAGGAGTTCAAATATTCTCAACAGCAAATCAGAGGATACATTAAAAATGCTGGAACTTTCCCAAATGTAGACCAAATTTGGAAGAATCACTGAAAATTCACTTTGCTTCGGAATAAGATGAAACTTTCCAGATCCTTTTTTAACTAACAAAACAGAAACATGTCAAAATTTCAGTACATTTAAAGATCATTAAGTAGGGTAAAACAAATACCAAAGAGAGCTGTGCTGCAGGGCAGTTTCTGCAGAAGTCCAAAAAAAGTTGGCACCTATCCATGACTGCTTAGACTATAATTTTATAAGAGATTAAAAGAAACCTAATCACTCACAAGTCCCAAATCCCAACCAAAAGATTATCAATTCCAAAATCTTATCAATTTATTAAAATGGATGTTAATACAACAGAGAAGGTCATGAAGCAATCTAGAAACTAACAACTACTTGACTGCACTATGTGATCAATTTTGTTTATATATTAAGTTTACAAGAAAGGGTATTACCCATAGAAGCTTCCTAGCGGTTTCAAGAGCAGAATACTTGTTGATGGTAAGCCTATGGGACTGGGAGTTAGAAAGTTTTGACATAGATAACTGATGACCAATTGCCTTTGGAAGTAATTCCTCATGTAAAACCTGATGTAGTATATATGTGGGAGAATTACAATAGATTACCATTTATAATAAATACTTTAGAAGACAATAAGAAAAAGGAAAAAGAAAAAAAATGATTAGACTCAATGATCTTCCCCTTACAGATCTCATTGCATAATGAATGCATGAACAAGTAAAGTCATCCATCTTATAAAACTATAAATTGTTAGGTGCTCCATAGGAAGAGGATGACTTGCATGATAAAGAGGGCTATAATTAATGCGAAAAGGTTGAATGGTTGATCAATTAACCATTGTACAACATATATAGTCAAAAAAGTAAGATAAAATGATCACCTTAGGTCATTCAATTCCAGTGTGAGATCACTTATTTCCATTCCTAAGAGCCTAATGGCAGCCATAGTACTAGGGCGTTCTTGACGACCTGTATCTGCTAGCTTTGAAAGAGATGTTGCAGCACTCCCTATTGCCTACAGTACATACAAGAAAAAAGAGACATATTGGAGCTGCAACTTGGACAATCTCTAACCATGACAGTTAAACCAACGAAAGGACACCAACATAATAACATTGTCAAGTATAACGTTCTTAATTTTGGAGAAAATTCAACGATGCTTTGTAAATTATCTTGAAATAATAACCTTGTCTATTATTACAGTTCTAAATTTTCTGGGATCCTGCCCAGCTAAAGCAAAGCTTATAATGAACCAAGGTCACTAAAATCATGACATGACTGTCACACCGAACATGCCAACAACGAAAATATGAGCGCTAATGACAAACACTACAAAGACATGGATAAACTGAATAGAATCGATTCAGGTTTTATGGTCCTACCCGAAAAAGGAAATCCTATGCTGAAGTCACAACTCCCTAAAACTCTTACTTCTTCTCTAAAACAATTATTTAATACGTTTCATTCAAATTGAAAAGTGAATTTGAGCCAAGCAGACCACTTACACATGTCGGGAGAGCTACAATTACAAGGCTCGTAAATGCCACTGAAGTCTGCACACTATGAATTCAACTCATGCTCATATCAACAAAATTTGCTTATTTTCTCATAAAAATAAAATCTTCATAGTTATGATCGAATTCAAACTTTTACAAATTGAGTCAATAAAACAACTAAAAGAATCAAATTGTAGAAACAGAAAAGATGATTAATTGAGCTCATACCGTGCAGGCGATGAAGGCCATGAGAAAGAAAGCTTGGTCGCCCAAGCTCAATTTCGCCATGGACGGACCTGAAACGGTAGGGTTTCTGACTTTGACATTCCGCCGACTCTGCGACGGGTCATTTTGAAATTGCAGAAACCCTTCCCTGAAGGACGCCACCGATTCCCTGAGTAACATCCAATTCCATTTCAGTCACCCAGCGTCGGCTGCAAGCTTGGTGTGCTGCAACATTGGGTCCTCGGGGGAGATGGTGGTTGGGCCGAGCTTTTGATTCTAGGCCTTGCTGGTGGTTTTTAATTTCTAGTTGCTTTATTTCCTGTTGGTTGTTTATGGTTGTTGCTTTGTTAAAAATAAGTCCCTACAGTAGTGGTGTAGGGCTAGTCGGGCTTGGTGCCTGTTTATGCATTCTATGTGCCTTGTCTGCTCTGGATAGGTGGCGAGTTCGTTGCATTAGCAAATGGTCGCAACCTCCTAGTGGCAGTAACATGTCTGCTCTAGGTAGGCGGCGAGTTCCTTGTTTCGTCAAATAGTCGCTGCCTCCTAGTGGTAGAGAGAAACTAAGTGTCACTGGATGTATATTTCAGTGGCATCATGATGGGAAAGCTGTGCGTACGGTAATTATGCTTTGCTGTAGTCGGGTTGCAGATCAAGTTATCTTTCCGTAGTGTCACCGCTGCTTTCAAGCAGTTAAAGCAAATAGAGTCTCCAGTAGAGCGCTCTTTGCTAGTTGGTGCTTTGTTGAGTACGAGTTTTTAGTAGAGACTCATGATAGTATTTCAGGATGTTCTCTAGCTACTTATTGTAATAAGGGGTTTAGGCTCAATGTCCCTCCCTTCTATTCGACAGTTTCTTTAATCAATGCTATCAAGGCTTAAGGGCACTACACCAATTTTTCAATCAGACGACAGTTTTTCACTGTCGTCTGATTATAGGCATTGCTGTTGTCTATCTCAATGCCGTCTGATACATAATCAGACAATACCAAAAAACTGTCGTCTGATAAAGTTTAGTACAACAGCAACTACTATGATGTCTGTTGTCTGAATACCACGAAGAACAACAGCAGCTTATATACTTACTGTTGTCTGAAGGCTGTGGCAGACAACAGGGGCTTATATGCTTGCTGTTGTCTGAAGGCTTGATCAGACAATATGTACTTGCAAATCTCATTGTCTATCTATTATTGATACTATAGATTTCTAAAAAAAACCATTGTCTGTTGTTTTGCTGGACAATGGCTTTCTCGTTCTTTTAGTCCTTAAAGTATTATAGTTAAATGACTCATACAACAGTTTTTGTTAGGCATTTTATGATGATCAATTATTGGACAATAGTTTTTAGCTGGAATAGAATGGTCCGAGAGACATTCAAAAGACCTACATTCTGCATATATGGGATCCAAATGACAACCCAAAACACATTTATTTATGTAAAGATTCGATACATTCATCCATATATCCAACAAAGTCATTCTATCCCAACATTAACCCCCACGATACTAGCTTGTCCATAAATGTGATGCACATTAACCTTGCCTAAACCTCACAAATATGTGAAAACAATGCACCGGCAGCTTTAAGTACATCTTTTTGTTTACCCTTAGTAAGAACCTGCATATAATAATGTAGAGATGAGTGAATACATTATATATTAGTATTATATATCTTAAAAAGCTGTAAAGAGATTGTAGAAATATTAGAGATAAAGGCGTTCAATTAATCAAATGCAAATTACAGTTCTTACAAGAATTTACTCCGTTGTACCTGCTAAGATAGTCCTATTTACAACATCAACTAGCAAAGCATAAGTTTATGGAATTTAAATCTTCTTATGTACACTTTTAAATCTTCTTACTACTTTATAGTTCATTGTTTCTATATAGAGCACAGTATTTAACCGGACCAATCATACAAATGTGAAATGCCACAGACCAACAATGGTAGAACAGAACATACCAACAAATGTAAACCTACAGCTATTAAACACGTACATATACAAATAGATAAACTGACCAGCCAAAAAGAGAGCATTTTAAGAAGCAAAAATTTCAAAGTCAATATTTAGGAAGGTCAAGATCAGTAGGCAATCATAGTACCTGATCACATAAAATAACTGTGCCAGGACCAAAACCCTCGTTTTTGAACTCATGGCCTCTGTAGACGTCAAAATCAATCGTATATGTTAGTGTAAACGCAAGAAATCTAAGCAAATCATGATAAAATCCTTGGCGATCAACCCATATCAGAAACAGTCAAAACTTGGTAATCCAACTATACTAAGCAATAGAAAACAAATCAAAAAATGAAATCTGAACCCAAAAACAACACATGATAACGACAGACATAAACCCAGAACAAGAACAATCATATAGAAATGACACCCAACAAAGAGCACACAAGCAATCATAAGATTAGCCCAAATTTAGAGGTTAACAAACTATAAAGCATAAATCTTTAATACCCAGAAAGCGATTTCTGTTTGGAACCGAATCCGATCAAGAACCCAGAACAGCAACAGGTCGAGAATTCAAGAATCAATAATGGGTATTGAGAAGAATAGGAGACCAAAACATCTGAAACAAGAACTAGCTTTTTCTCCTCTGTCGGCACATTAAAAGTAAATTTAGGTAGGCAAGCACCAAATTGAGGTGATAATATAAGAGAGAAACTAACAACAAACACAGAAATTACAAAAATCCCTAAGCCTTCAAAAATAACTATGAAATTATCATGCTGAGGCTTACAGTGAGACGTTGGAGTTTGCTAGTTCGACGAACCAAGGAGTGTGAAAGATAAGTATAAGAGTAATATTCTGTAAAGAATTTTTCAACGGTTTCACTGCAGCTGCACGAACCAATACTGTGAACTGATTAGGCTGAGGTTTGGATGAATAGAAGTGAGCAATTCTTCTTGATGAGATATAACTGTACTCCTGCATAGTGATTAAGTTGAATACTGTTGATTCTATTGTTCTAAATGAACCACCAAAATCTGATGAAACAAAGCCATAGAAAAGAAACAAAATATAACTTACATTGTAAAGAAGATAGCAGACGACTGCACTGAAAATATATGCTGCACAAAAATGAACCCATAACCTCTGCACAAAAATGAACCCATAACCTTTGAAACCAAAATTAACAGTCAGGGTCTCCTCATAATAGGTTTTACCATATGCCTACCATAAATATGATAAACATAAATGAACTTGGAAATATCTGGCCACAACTCCATTAAGAGGAACACGCTGAAGTAAAGATTAAACTAATCTGCAAGCAGGTAATTCAATATCCTCCGAGTCTATGAATGTTCAGACACAATAGGTAAGTGAAAACTCTAAGTCAGGTGCCAAACACGGAGGAACAGATCCTATTTATATTAGCTATCATAATCTGCCAGGGGGAATTAGAATATTCACCACAGACCTAAACGCAAATCTCAACCTAAGATCAAGCTGCCCTCACCTCTCATTAATCAACCAACTCTAACTTAACCGAAGGACACACCGACTTATACGGCTTATAAATGCCATAAATTTGATAAAATTGAAAGCAATAGAATGGAAACTGGGAAACAATGTGTGGAAATATGATAGATGTTATAAATGACCCTCAACCCAGTGTAGCTAATGCAACTATCAAAAACTACAACACCTAGTGTTTAACATTACAATTTCATCTCAGTATTTCCCACAATTTTCAACCACCCTCCCATAAGAACCACATACATACCAGTTTGAGCCATCATCCACATTCGAAATACTAAACGAGTCCAAAGACTTGTTGGGCAAATCCGAAAAATCCACCTCCAGCTGGGTCCCCAGAAAATTTATTGGCAGAAGAACAAAAACCCCAATAATCCCACCAAACCCAAACACCTTCAAACTGCACAAACAAAAAAACCCAACTTCAAAAATCAAACTCAAATCCAATATACCCTTTAACACTACTAGTCCATCCATCACTAACCTGAAGATGAAAATGCGCATAAACACCACGGCATCCAAACTGGCAAAATAGTTTGGAGAGAAAACTCACCAGTTGAAATTCACAGATTTAGTTTGAGGGCAAAGTCCAGAAAATGATCCTAAACTCAAAACTAAAACCAAAATTGTAGAAATAGCTTCCTTTCAAATTTTATCTTTTTCAATACTAAATGTTTAAAGTTCAAACAATTTTGACATCTTCTTTCATGTTACCAAAGATATACCCAAATTAAACTCACAACTCTTCGAAAACCCAGCAACCTCTTCGAAGACAAACCCAAATTTTCCCCAAGCCTTCAGAAATTTCATTCTTTCTTTAATATATCAAATGGGTTTATCAAAAGCTAAGCATATAACTAAAAAATATGCAAAATTTGAATGACAGCAACCAAAGTTTCAATCTTTCTTCTAAAGTTTATCAAAAGCTTCAGACTTTAATCACACAAATGGCTATTCAGCAATACCCAGAGAGTAAAATCAAACAAAGTTGAGTACCTAAAGTTCAGAGGGAGCAGGGTGAATGAGTCGGAGCAGATCGAGCTTGGGCAACCCAAAAAAAAAAACACATCCAACACTTCGCACTTCAAGCCTATTTGCCTGAAATCTCTTAACAACCTACTGGGACATGATATCGAACAGGATTTCAGGATTCACACTAATTTTTCTTCTCTTTTCTCATGGTTTCCCCATCATCCATACAATCCCTGACGAACTCCGGCGGGTTCCAGACCATGAAGCTGTTGTTGATGAAGGTTAAGTTTGAGAGGATCTGCCTTCAAACTGCTTAGTAGAGACGGGTTCGTGGTCTGAGAGCGGGCTGAGGGCGGGGCTGAGGGCGGGACTGAGAGCGGGACTGAGGGATGAGAGTGAGAGAGAGTGATTTTTAGCTGGAGGCGGACTGGGTGTTTTGCTCGATGGAATGGGGGCGAGGCTGATCGAGAGAGACGGGTTCGTGGTCTGAGAGCGGGCTGAGGACGGGGCTGAGAGAGACGGGTTCGTGGTCTGAGAGCGGGCTGAGGGCGGGGCTGAGGGCTGGGCTGAGAGCGGGACTGAGGGATGAGAGTGAGAGAGAGTGATTTTCAGCTGGAGGCGGACTGGGTGTTTTGCTCGATGGAATGGAGAGGGAACGAGTTGAAAGAGTTTAAGTGTTAAAAGTATAAGTCAAACCCTAACTAAAGTCAGCTATTCATTGTATCCAAAAAAAAAAATCTAAAACTCAGACGACATCAAATAAAGTGCATTGTCTGAAACTCATGTAACAACAGACAAATTAAAAACCATTGTCTGAACCACATAAATCAAACAACATCTTTCAGTAGCCATTGACTTACAAGATATCAGACAACAGACACCTAATAACAGTTGTGTGACTGAAAATAATCAGACAACAGCAAAAATCAACCATTGTATAAATGAACCTTGGACAACATCACATAATAACTGTTGTCTGAATTAAATCATTCAGACAACATCAAAAAAATAAACCATTGTCTGAAAAGCTATTGCACAAGAGCCAAGAAAAAACTGTTGTCTAATTCGAAAACTCAGACGACACAATATTTCTTGCTGTCATCTGATTAAATCAGACGATAGTTAAAATGTTTGCTGTCGTCTGATATGTGTTGTCTGATTCCGAAATTGGTGTAGTGGGGCTGCCGCACCGCCCTTTATTCAAAAAAAAAAAAAAAAAATCTAAGTACACAATATCCACTATTTTCATTTGAACAGAATAACATGCATTGAAAAACAAAAAACACGAGAAATTTCAATATATAAGGGGGAAAAAAAACAAGCCAAATAAGTTGCCCTTACATTAGAAAACTAATCAAGCAATAATAAATTAAAGAGCTTTTTACCAATAACTACAAAATGACACTACTATTTACCAATAGCAGACTCCAAAATCAATAGCCCATGCGGGCAATAATTGAAACAGGCTGTCAACCCATTTAATAGAAAAAACACTCAAATATTAAGAAAATTACGAAACATGCCATTGAGACTCACATAACCCATTTCTCCCAAAATCAGATCGGTTCCAAAATCGAAACCATCCCAAAATCCAAATCCTCCCTAAATCGATCTAGGGCTCCGACGAAGGTAAGGGACCAAGCAGCTGGCGGATCGAGGCGGCGAAGCAACCGGCGAAGGGAGGCTGCGAATCCGGCGAAGCAACAGGCGAAGCGAGGCTGCGAAGCCGCCGAAGTGAGGCGGCGAATCCGGCGAACCGAGGCTGCAAAGCAACCGGCGAACTGTGGCTGCGAAGCCGGCGAAGGGAGGCTGCGAATCCGGTGAAGCAAGGCTGCGAATCCGGTGAAGCAAGGCTGCGAAGCAACCGGTTTTGTATTGAGGGTCAGTAGCTTTGAACTAGTTTGATATGTTCTTTTTGTGCGAAAGTGACCGAAATTTGTTTTAGTTTCATAATTTACAAAGAATTTCATGCCTGGTGAGTGGTGATTATGTTCACAATTGAAATTTTTGGTTTCATATTAAAGTTGTGGAGCTCAATCGGGATTGCTAGCTAATTGTTGATATAGTCAGAAAGTGGTTGATGTATTTTTGTTAAAAGATGTGTTCAAATTTTCAGGGCAGTGAGGTTTTGACAGATTGGGGTTAGTTGTTGGGTTTTGTGCATGTAAACCGTTGTGTTCGATGGTTATCACATTTGGAAGATCGTTTTTGAATTTGTTTCTTTTTGTGAATTTGTTTCGTTAGTCAATTAGTCATAATTTCTAATTTCTGCAGGGTCAATACCTGGTGTTACATCTGAGGAGCTGAAACTACAGATCAAGCTGGGTATCCAAAGGATGCAATATCTATTGTTTTTGTGGAATCAGTGTCTATAGTCCTGTTGTGGAATCATAGTTTTAGACTTGTGCTTTTGTATTGAGGGTCAGTAGCTTTGGTTTTGTGTTTGTTAGTTTCTTATGGGATTGGTACTACTGAGGTTCAGTACTCATATTTGCATTTATCATATACACAAATTAATCAAAGCAGCATTATGCGAAGCAACATACATGGAAAATTTACATTTACTTTTTCTACCTGTTTAACTTGGTAGATAATGCGATCTCTGAAATATATTTATTATTGAGTGCTACTGAGGATCAGTACACTACTGAGGGTCAGTACACTACTGAGGGTCAGTGCTACCATTAGAAATCAGTTGAGGTTATTTTTGTAATTTCTCATTAATAGAACAATCAAAAAATTGGTAGGAAAATGGCCGCACGGGATATGAGCCTTGCGCATGGGTCATGAACAGTACCGCAAGGGAAATATAAAAAAAAGGCCTATTAATGGTAAATATTGGATAAAAAGTGTAGTTAGTGGTAATTTGCTATAAATTAAACAGGTATAGAACTTGAAATATGGTTAGAGTCAAGGGACATTATATATTGTTTGAGAGCCTGCACTAATAAAGCTAATTAACAAGAATCAATCACTTCTAACAAAAATATAAATTTGTTTAAGGATATCTCTATTTGTGTTTGGCCCAAACTCTAGGTTACTTGACCTAGTGGTAATAGGGTTGAATTAGAAGGATCTAGATTCCTATTCAATGTACGATTACTTTCCTTGTATGATTAAGATTCTATACATTGTAATCCTCTATATAAAGAGGCCCCTATTATCAATGAGAATACACAGCAAATTCCTCTCAATTTCAGTTTCTCTACAACACGTTATCAGCACGAGTCCTAACCCTAGCTATAAGCCTAAAATCGGATTAGCCTCGCCTATGCTACTACTGCCCCCGCAGTCCCCACGTCACAACTCAACGCTAACCCTACCAGGTTAGCCTCGCTGCCCTTGCAGCACCTGCAAGCCCCGCTTGCCTCCTGTCCTCGCGCCCGTAAGCCCTGCTTGCCTTCTTCCTTCTCGCGCGTTTGTTTTTTCTGCGAACGCTCGCCCCTTCACGCGACCCCCACGACTCCGCACCCTGCGACACCGCGATACTTCCGCGAGATATCAGACTAGTACCCTCGCGCGCGCTCGCTTCTCCCGCGAACGCTCGCGACTCAACTTCTTTGCGGCTCCGCATCCTCGTGGCCCCGCATTCTTTGCAGCTCCGTATTCTCACAGCTCCGCATTCTCGCGATACCCCAGCAATCCCGCGACCCCGTGACCACGCGACCATCTCTCTAGTCTGTTCGCCTAGGACCGAATCTCGCTCTGCAATCCTAAGAGGAATGGATGAACTTCAATGTCTTGCGGATAGTGCGACTACGCACACCATTCTACGACATAGGCAATTATTCTTGGAGATGTTGCCTACATATTCATCTGTGACTACGATGGCTGGGCCATCAGGTTTAGTTCAAGGACATGGAATGGCCCAATTCCTTTTGCCTAATGGCACCTTGATTAAAGTCACTAAAGCTCTCTACGCTCCTAAGGCAAATCGAACCTTATTGAGCTTTAAAGATATTAGAGCCAACGGATTCCATGCGGAAACACATAGTGAGAACGGAATAGAATTCCTTTGCATTACCTCTAATGATTGCGGAAGAAAGCGCATCTTAGAGAAGCTTATGTGTCAATCTAGTGGACTTTATGTCAATACAATTCGACCTATTGAATCCAATAATGTCATAAGAGAAGATCTCTTGGATTCAGACACATATTGGCTTTGGCATGACCGACTAGGACATCCTGGTCGTGATATGATGCTCCGTATACTAAAGACTTCACACGGACATCCATTCTTCAGAGTGAGAAGAAGCAAGAATCGAAAATTGATTCCAGGACTTAGCAAGACCGCAACAATTGCAGCATCTGGAGCTGCAGCCGTCTTGGGGCGCCATAGGGCCGCCCAAGTCCCATGTGGTGACACCATTAATGGTGCCAACCATGAGCATGATGCCAGGGTTGTTCCTCCTAGTGGCCATGACGCCACACACACCAATTTCCATGGCTCTAACGCCATAATGGGAGATGTAGTCACCCACTTTGCTTCTAATAGCGCTACAGACGCTCAGGCCCAACCAAAATCCTCATTGGTTGCTTCTAAGGCCCCTCGCTCTTTCTGCAAAGCCTGTTCCTTCGGGAAATTAGGACCGAGACCGTCCTACGCAAAGGATCCCAAAATACTCATTCCGTTCTTACAGAGAATCCAAGGGGATATCTGTGGACCAATTCAACCACCATGCGGACCTTTTAAATACTTTATGGTATTGGTTGATGCGTCGACACGCTGGTCACATGTCGCGCTACTGTCCACTCGAAATGCTGCTTATGCTAAACTCCTCGCCCAGATTATCCGTCTACGGGCTCACTACCCTGACCATCCTATTAAGTCAATTCGACTTGATAATGTTGGGGAGTTTACATCGAAAACATTCGATGACTATTGCATGTCACTGGGGATTGATGTAGAGCATCCAATTCCCCATGTTCATACCCAAAATGGTCTCGCAGAAGCCTCTATCAAACGACTACAGATGATAGCACGGACATTGGTTATGCGCACCAATCTCTCTGTTTCTGCTTGGGGATATGCAATATTGCATGCAGCGACGCTAATTCGTCTACGACCCACTGCCACCCAATCTTACTCTGCGTTATAGCTAGTGACTGGGTACGAGCCTGATATCTCGCACTTACGCATCTTTGGGTGTGCCACTTATGTGCCTATTACGCCGCTACAGCGTACTAAGATGGGTCCACAATGACGAATGGGCATTTATGTTGGATATGAATCTCCAACAATCGTCCGCTACCTTGAACCCTTGACAGGCGATCTCTTTACCGCTAGATTTGCGGATTGTCACTTTGATGAGACAGTCTTCCCATCGTTAGGGGGAGATAAGAACACATATGTTCAACAGGAACGACAGGAATTGTCGTGGTCTGTCCCCACTATGTCTCATCTCGATCCCCGTACCGCATAGTCCGAACTTGAAGTGCGAAGAATAATCGAGCTCCAGAACGTAGCAGACACTCTGCCTGATGCGTTTTCTGATGTTGCCAAAGTGATGAGATCACACATACCTGCTGCAAACGTGCCTGCAAGGATCGATGTCCCAAATACTGGACATCACGCCTCTCTTGTGACACCAGGAGATGGCGCCATTGCCCAACATGGCAATGATGTGGCATCTATGGCCGCAGGTCCCGCAAGAAAGCACGGTAGATCGATTGGTTCGAAGGATACTCGCCCTAGAAAGAGAGCGAACGAGGCACAAACAAATCCTTTGATCATCGATACTCAAAATCCGTCCCATGAGAATGTTCCGGATTATGGTTATGTCCAAGAGACATCATTGGGGGATGCCTCAATGTCAGAACCTATCCCTGAGAACGTAGAGATCTCTGTTAATTACACTAGTGTACATGGGACGTGGGAAAGAAACTCCATCATCATTGATGATGTATTCGCGTATTCAGTGGCGCGTGAGATTATTGAGACCGATGACATCGAACGACGCTCCGTTGATGAATGCCAACGTAGAGTTGATTGGCCAAAGTGGAAAGATGCGATCCAAGCAGAACTTGATTCTCTAGCGAAAAGAAAGGTATTCGGACCAGTTGTGCCAATACCGCCCAACACCAAACCAGTTGGTCACAAATGGGTATTCGTTAGAAAGCGTAATGAGAAAAACGAGATTGTAAGGTACAAAGCTCGCCTTGTGGCGCAAGGTTTCTCACAACGCCCTGGAATCGACTACGAGGAGACCTATTCTCCCGTAATGGATGTCATAACGTTCCGCTACCTTGTCAGTTTGGTAGTTTCCGAAAAACTGAACATGCAGCTTTTGGATGTGGTTACTGCGTATCTATATGAGGATCTAGATACAGAGATATACATGAAGATTCCAGACGGAATTCAGTTACCCAAATCAAGTGGCTCTAAACCACGGAGCGCGTTTGCGATTAGATTGAAACACTCACTATATGGATTGAAACAATCCGGACGGATGTGGTATAACCGTCTAAGTGACTACTTGATTGAAAAGGGATATGTCAACAATGAACTATGCCCATGTGTGTTCATAAAGGGGACAAGTTCCGGATTTGCAATAGTAGCGGTTTATGTCGATGTCATGAACATAATTGGCACCCTTAAAGAGTTAAGGGAAACCGCTGAACACTTGAAATCCGAGTTTGAGATGAAAGATCTTGGGAAAACACGGTTTTGCCTCGGTTTAGAACTTGAGCACCGTAGAGATGGTATCCTGATTCATCAATCAGCTTATACCCAAAAGATGCTTAGGCGTTTCAACACTGATAAGATTAAGCCTTCAAGCACCCCAATGATCGTCCGTAGTCTTGATCCAAAGAAGGATCAATTTAGTCCAAAAGATGACGATGAAGAAGTGCTAGAGGCAGAGGTGCCCTACCTAAGTGCAATAGGCGCATTATTGTACTTAGCACAATGCATAAGACCGGATATCTCATTCGCTGTGAACTTGCTAGCTAGATATAGCTTTGCGCCTACACGACGCCATTGGACTGGTGTTAAAGATATCTTTCGATACCTAAGTGGTACGATCGATATGGGCTTGTTCTATCCCTACAGAGAGAAGATGGATTCGGACCCATCAAGTGCCAGGGACGCCACACATGGTGGACTGTGTTCCCTCTCCCCATCCCAAAACGATATAAGTGTTTTGGATGGTTTTGCTGATGCTGGGTACCTCTCTGACCCACACAAAGGTCGCTCCCAAACTGGTTATGTTTTCACCATGGGAAAGACCGCGATATCTTGGAGGTCTACAAAGCAGACCTTAGTCGCTACCTCTTCGAATCATGCAGAGATTATTGCTCTTCACGAAGCAGTTCGTGAATGTATATGGCTTCGATCCATAGTTACGCATATTCGAAGCAATTGTGGTTTGAAGTCTACCACAGATGAGCCAACGAGCATTTATGAGGATAATGCTGCTTGCATTGAACAAATGAAGCAAGGCTACATCAAAGGCGACAACACCAAGCATATATCGCCCAAATTCTTCTACAATCAGCAACAACAGAAGCTCCTCAAGATCAAAGTGAACCAGGTTCGATCTGAGGACAATGAGGCAGACTTGTTTACTAAGTCATTGCCCAAATCCACGTTCGAGAAACATGTGGCAAGAATTGGCTTGCGGAAATTATCTGAACTCCCATGATCGTAGTCATCAGGAGGAGGTGCAGACATCAGGGGGAGATGTCTACATGTTCACCTCGAAACGTGAAGGGTGTGTTGTGCTCTTTTTCCCTCTTTTTCCCTTTCGACCGAGGTTATTTTTGTCCCACTGGGTTTTTGTTACTCGGCAAGGTTTTTAACGAGGCAACGAGAGAAGCACCGCGTTTGGACAACACAAGGGGGAGTGTTTAAGGATATCTCTATTTGTGTTTGGCCCAAACTCTAGGTTACTTGACCTAGTGGTAATAGGGTTGAATTAGAAGGATCTAGATTCCTATTCAATGTACGATTACTTTCCTTGTATGATTGAGATTCTATACATTGTAATCCTCTATATAAAGAGGCCCCTATTATCAATGAGAATACACAGCAAATTCCTCTCAATTTCAGTTTGTCTACAACAAAATTTTAATTAATTATTCTTTCGTTTTGGTTCTTTTTTCTTTCTTTCCGAGTTTTCTTAAATACCTATGCAAACTGCATCAAAACTTCAAAACCATCGATTCAATGGTTTAATCGATTGAAATTGCATCGGTTTAATTCAATTTAGTGTAGTTTGTCAGTTCTCAATTTCAAGAAGTCACCCTGAATATATATATATAAATCTCGGGGGCCACATTAAAATTCTTCGCCTCAGACCGTTAGAATTAGAATCTTATGATCGGCATAAACCACATGGTCAAATAATCATTACATATTAATATAGAAAACCACTAATTAGTATTAAAAATATCAGTGACCCCCACAAAGAAATAAATAAAAGATATTTTAATTTTAAATCATAAAATTTCCAATTCAAGTAAAGTAATATTTTGACCAAATTTCAAAACATTGAAATTCATAACTTGTCCTTCAAACAAAGTATAGTAAACAAAGGACGTCCTATATCTAAAATCTCCTTCCATATATTCGTAATTGGCTCTGATTTATCTGGTTATATTGGGCGTAAACCATACCCCACGTAAAAGATTCTCACAATTCAACGAACCATGGCAGGTGAAGAATTTTCCGCAATAAAGTCCCAGAAAAGCCTCGTCTATGGTTGTCATAAATGTCTTCAACTTTGACATTGAGGTGCTGTGTGAGGCGGATACTAAGACTACTTCGTCTTCAGCAACATCATTCGTCTCCAAGTCCACCCAAACAGGATTATGACCACTTTTATCATCCATTTTTAACGCACGAAATTTCCAGCCGGGCCAATCGCGCCCCCAAACCAGTAAAAACTCACCTTTGGAGGACCAGAAAAATGATGGGCTCCCAATGCCGGCCGGCGAATCCCCTGATGGCATTCCAGCTAATATTGTCTTTTCCCTATAAGCAATAATTTTCTCACACCTGCCTTTGCCTTGACATTGATTTAACGGATCTAAAACAGGAACAGAAACAAGAACAAGAACAACAAGTTCATAACAATCGGTCAGTTCTAAAACGTATAACTTGCCATCCTCATGAAATTTAATGCAATGTATATAACGTTTTTGCCCTTCTCAAGGGCATGATTTATGACTACCTGGCCTGCAAAACACCAACTTCATCCCGCCTTGAACTACAATATCGCGATCAGAACGTAATGGATCTGAAGAGGTTGCAACAATGCAATCAGAACATCTTGGATCTGAAGAGGCCGCGGAGCTCAATGGGATGATTCCGGTCAGCTGGGGAAGCTTAATACGATCACCTGTCATTGGGTTCAAGAAATAATTGATGGAAGTCTTATGAATCATATTCTTCTTCGATCTCCATTCGGACATAATCAACCAGCCATTAATAGAGCCCGAGCAACGTATCTTATTACTACGTGAAGCACGCAACTTATTATTTTCTGTTCGAAACTTGAGGTCGTAGACTGTGTCTTCACTTGGACTGTAGAGACTGTAATTCACAGTTTCTGAGTCTAGAAACTCGGTCGAATTCAGGAGCCATGGAAGTCGGGTTACTCGTTGAAACCATTGTGACGATACACTTCTCCAAGAAGGACACACAGCAGCGAATCTGATTGAATCGACTAGGGTTAGACGCTTCACAATCATCTCAATCAATTCATCAGGAAGATGCTTGGACCACCTGTTGTAGTCATCCATTGGGCGTCTTCTGGAACTCATACTCGATAAAGAGAAACAACGATAATTCTCAGGAAAAAAAAAAAAAAAAACAGAGAGATGACGATACGGGAGCACGGAAGCGAAGAGGGTGGAGATAGAGATGCTTATAGGCTTCAAACTCCTAATACTATAAGAGATGTAATTGAAACAGATGTATAAAATTTACAATAGAAAATTACAGAGAAGTGTCACTTTGAGACTTATATGACTCATAAGGCCACCTAAATTGTTTTGTATACATAAGACCACTTTAGGGCCCAAAACCATCAGCTCCTTTTTATGTTATACCTATTTTAACCTCACCTATCTATTATTTAAATTTCTGTTTCACATTCAGTTACTCTCAGTCTCTCTCTCTCTCTCTCTACCACGATGAAACTCTTTCTCTCTCTAGCAAACCGTGAAGCTGTCTCTCTCTAGCTCGCTCAGGAAGACGAAGCTCTCGCTCTAGTTCGCAACAGTCTCTAATCGATCATTGAGGTTTAATTCCATATCTCTGCACTCTGTTTAGCTTGATTTTTACTTCGATTTTCATCACTGTAATTTCGTTTTTGTTTTGATTCGATTCGATCTCAGCCTTCTATCTCTGCAATCTTTTTAGCTTGATTTGTATTCCCTAACACCCCAATCTAGTTTCAAAGGAAATTAGCAAAACCCCCAAATCGATACCCCAACAAAACCCTAAAACCCAAAATGAATCGAAGTTGAAACCCTAAGAGGAAGAACGAGTTTACCATGCAATTAACAATACTGAATGCTTCGGACTCCACCTCTTGAAATTGAAGAACTCCAGATCTGGGAAAACCTAGTTCGGGGAGTGTAAAGGAATCTTCTGTCTTTTTTGATGGAGAGGAATCAAGGGAATCTGGGTTGGGTTGCTCGTAATGGATGGGATGTTGCTGGGTTGTTCCTCTAGGTTGCTGTTGGGTCAAGAGAGAGTTAGGCGCGAGAAGGTGTTTTTGATGTTTTGATTTAAGTGTGGGAAAACACAGGCATGTTGAGGCAAATTGATGATAAGTTTACTTGGTAACAAAAAAAAAAAATTTGGACACAAAAGGAGATGTAATTTTCCCGTTTCATTCAGACAACATAAATCTGTTGTCTTATTTTTTCAACTGAAAGTGAGAATTTCTCTGTTTATTCATACAACAGTTATTTGTTGTCTGAGTTGTTCAAAGCTAGAAAAACTGAAATAGTATGGATTCTCATGCTATTCAGACAACAGAATTAATTTATATGTTGTCTGAAGAAGTTTAAAAGATTCAGACAACAGAAAACAAGAATTCTGTCGTCTGAAGGCATTATTGGCATGGTGTTGGTTGCTTTTAAGGCCTCTTGCTCATTCTACAAAGCATGTTCCTCATGGAAATTAGTACTGAGACCGTCCTATGCAAAGGATACAACAATACTCCTTCTGTTCTTACATAGAATCCAAGGCAATTCTGTGGACTGATACGACCAACTTGCGGCCGTTTAAATATTTCATGATGTTGGTTGACACGCAAACACGCTGTTCACATGTTGTGCCATTGTCCACTTGTAATGCTGCTTATACTACACTCCTAGCACAGATCATATGGTAACGGGTTCACTCCCCGTATCATCTCATTCAGTCAATTGGACTTAACAATGCTAGAGAGTTTATATCGAAGACTTTTGATGGTTATTGCATTAGGACTGATGTTGGACATCATATTCCCATGTACACACCCAACTGGTCTCGCGAAAATGACTACGATGGTAGCCCGGACATTGGTAACGCGTACCAATCTTCTTATATCCGCTTGGGGTTATGCAATATCGCATATAGCTATACTAGTTCGTCTACGACCCACCGCCACTCAATCTATCTCTGCATTACAGCTAGTGACTGGGTACAAGTATCTCGTACTTAATCACATTTGAGTGAGCCATTTATGTGCCTCTTGCACCACCACAACGCACTAAGATGGGTCCTCACAGACCAATGGGCCACTACATTGGATTTGAGACTCCTAGTAAACCAAGTCGGCGGCGATTACCAAGCCAAAGAACCACACCTATCTCACTACCAATCCCTCGCCAAGATCTTACTCCAACAATGCCTTACCAGCCACACAATCGTCCTGATCCCTAGGGCACAGAATAGCAAAGCAGACGTTGTCGCCAGGCTAGAAACATTGCCCCCAAACACAGATATGGGAGGCCTCAAGCTGGAAATCCTAGATAAGCTGAGTATCGATAAGGCATTCTTGGAAATATTATTGACCGAGAGTGAGCGCACGCCTTCGTGGATGGACCCATTCATCGACTACCTCTCCAAGGGTATCGAGCCCCAAGACAAGACTATCGCGACACTGCTCCACAGAAGAGCAACGCTATTCACTGTCCAAGAAGGCAAACTATTCAGGAAATGAAGGTCTTTCCCCTTGCTGAAGTGTATCTCCCTCGAGGAGGGGCTGCGAGTTCTGCTATCGTTGCATAGTGGAGTCTGTGGCAATCAAGCTGGCGCAAGAAATTTGGCCTTCAAGGCATTACGTACAAGGTACTATTGGCCCACAATCGAGTAAGACACAAAGCTTATCACTAGCGCATGCCTCAAGTGCCATCAGTTCACCAACTCCCCTCTCGCACCTTCCATCCTGCTCTCAATCATCATAGATCCTTGGGCATACTGCCAGTGGGGGCTAGACTTCATCGGCAAATTCCCAATAACACCAGGCTAGCTAAAATTTGCCATTGTCTCAATGGACTACAATACCAAGTGGGTCGAAGCCAAGGCCCTGGCCACAATCACGGTGGCAAAGGTGATCAACTTTCTGTAGAAGAACATCTATTGCCGGTTTGGAATCCCTAAGACAATCATAACAAATAACGGTGCCCAGTTTGATAACGATAGGATTTCGTCGGCCAGTACGGAACGCAAATCCGATACACCTCCCCCGCACACCCACAGACAAATGGCCAAGTCGAAGTGTTAATGCTTAGATCCGTTGGGGATCTAATTAACGATAAGTAAAGAGGGAGAGAGGGCGACACAAGCGAAGTATAGTGGTTCGTTTCCCGCCTTAGCGGGAAACTACGTCCACTTGAATGTGTACTAGTGTGTCGAGCCTTGCGGCCCAAGTGCATTACAAAGTGTGTAATGGAATGTGTTGAATGGTGTTTAAGTGGGAGGAGGCATTCCTTTTATAGGTGAAGGAATGCTCTTCCTTTACATGGTTTTCGATGTGGGACAAGCAACCACACAATTCTAGCTAGTCCAAGAAGCATGTAGAAAGCCATGTTGTGGAGGCATCTTGGCAAGGGCGGGAACGTGGCTTCCCGGCGACGGATTTGCCTCTTCCAGATACCGTGGCGTAGCTTGAACATAGGGCTACACGATGGATGTCGCGGTTGGGCCTTGCCATGTCTCGTGGATGTCCCAAAGTGGGTGTTACTTATGCTTGGTGATGTAGAGAACTAGCTTGCTAGTGTAGGTATAAACACGAAGCTATCAACAAGATAATTAAACATAACTTGAAGAAGAGGCTAGACGATGCCAAGGGCTTATGGGCAGAGAAATTACCCGAGGTCCTGTGGGCGATCAGGACGACCCTAACAAAGGCCCACAGCAAGTCCCCTTTCTGCTTATCCTTCAGGACGGAGGCCGTGATCCCTGTCGAGCAGGAGGTCCGCAGCGAGGGGATCTCATGCTTCGACCCAGTCACTAACTCGGAAGGGTTGAACCTCGACTCTGACCTCTTGCAAAAGTGCCGCGAGCGAGCCCATCTTCACAATATCAATAATAAACAGCGTATCGCTCGCTACTATAACGCCAGGGTCATGCCTCGCCTCCTCTCAGTCTGAGACTGGGTAATGAAAGAGAAAATGCAAACCCCAACAGGGCTCAAAGCCTCCTCTCCGTTGGACCCGCTACCTTCTACTTGAGGGGAGCAGACGACACCACTCTCCCACACCCATCGAATGCCCAGCACCTCTGCTACTATCCCAAGTAGAGCGAGGCACCCAGGCTGCACAGTCTCCACCTCGCTATCGCCTCTCCCCATGCTTGTAAGCACCGATACTATCTCTCCTTTTATCTTTTCCTAGTTGAATGTATTTTGCAACTACCCTCACGCAGTATTGAATGAAATGATATTACTAATGAATGAAATGCTCCTACTCGCCATACCCAATTGCATTAAACGAATGCTAACGATTCTTGCCATCCGACCTTATAATCAGTCCAACATACTCCAATAACTATCGCCATCAGCCTCATCGGTCACTACAATTACACGTAACAGGCACGAGCAAGCAGTATAGCAATCCCAACTTATTGCCTACGCGTTCAATAATGCAAATGCGATATCGCTCCCGGCCGATTCTGCTGATACAACATGAAGATGTCCCTCATGAACCCTTGCGCTGCCAGTCGCGATCAAATGAATGAATGTTTCCAAATGACTGAATGAATGTTAACGTTATGCGATATAACGTTACACAATATCTCGCCGCGAATGCATGCATGAATGAATGAATGATATGTAATACTCCGCCGTCAATGAATGAATGAATGTTGCGCAATACTGCACGGTTAATGAATGAATGAATGATATGCGCTACTCTGCTATGAATGAATGAATGAATGAATGCTACGCGATTCTCCACCGCGAATGAATGAATGAATGATATGCGATACTCTGCTATGAATGAATGAATGAATGAATGCTACGCGATTCTCCGCCGCGAATGAATGAATGAATGCTACACGATTCTCCACTGCGAATGAATGAATAATGAATGATATGCGATACTCCACCATGCACGAACAAATGTTAACAATACGCGATACGCCGACACGAATGTTTAAAATGCTATGAATGAATGAATGAATGCTAAGCGATTCTCTGCCGCGAATGAATGAATGAATGATACGCGATACTCCACCATGCACGGACGAATGTTAACAATACGTGATACGCCAACACGAATTTTCGAATGCGATACATCTCCACGAGCGGATATTCGAATGAATGCTATTGCGCGATACATCGCGCCAAATGTCAATCAAGGCCCAAATGTTAACAATATGCGATACTTCGCCATGCAGCGATATGCGATATTTCGCCACGCAATAAATGAATGAATAGCATACAATATATCACCACGAACTAATGTCAATGCTACGTGATACATCGTAATTCATGAATGCTCCTATCTACGAACTGCTACTTTATGCGATACAATGCAATACTAATGAAACGCCGATGAGGCGCCATGCCAAAAGAATGAGCCCAACATCAAAGGCTAGCCACTCTCTCTCGCCCCAAGTACCGATCTACAATGGCTTACCATAGAATGCAGCGCCGACACTCACACTCCACCACAATGACAAGTGATACGCAATGAAAAGCACCAGAAATGAAAGACGATAGCACAATAAAAGGCGATACATTCTCCAAAATGAAAGTTCATTATAATGGGCTTTGTGGCCAATAGCGATACACCGATTGATACTCCATATAAATGCGATACACAATGACAACATGTTACATATTAATACAAATGCAATACACGCCATAGCACACGAGTGCGATACACATGCGACTATCGTCGCTTGTCCTCCCGAGTCCGGTGCAAGTTGGCTCCAACCAAGTCTGATTCTTTGGAATATGAAGAACTCTGGAAGAAGATCACTAGGCTAGCCGGACTCCGGTGGGAAAGATTGGGGGCAAAATTTGCCACTAAGAAGTTTTATCAAACATTAGGCACAAGTTGCCCTGAGAAGATTGATCAAAGACTGGGCACAAGTTGCCGCTGAGAAGATTGATCAAAGTTTGGGCATAAGTTGCTGCTTAAGAAGAAGATTGAATGTTTATCAAAGATCAGTGCTCAATGAGAACTTAGATTAGATAACTCAGAGAAGAGAAGAAAAGAAGAATATTTCTTTGACCTCTGCTAAGCTGACTTAACACATGGTAAGTGACGAAACCATTATATCGGCTTCCCACATATGGCGCCAATGTTAATGTTAGAAACTGAAGGCTCTAATTAACATAAAAGAAAGAGAGAGAGAGAGAAATAGTGAGACACAAGAAGTATAGTGGTTCGTTTCCCTCCTTAGCCACTTGAAATGTTTACCTATGTGTGTTGGGTCTTGCGGCCCAATGGGATTACAAAGTGTGTAATGGAATGGATTCTAAGTGTCAGGAGGGGTCCCTTTTATAGGTAAGGGAACCCCTCTCCTTTACATTTTCTTTCATGTGGGATGCTAAAACCACTATTCTAGTCTTAGAAAGCATGTTTATGAAGGTAACTTGGTAAGGCCGGGAAGGTTGCATCCCGGCGAGGTCTTGGCCGCTTCCAACTACCACGGCGTAGGTTGTATGCCGGGCTACGGCATGTATATCTCAGTTGGGTCCTACCATGGCTTGTGGGCCCACAAAGAGGGTGTTACTTATGCTTGGTGAGATAGCAAATTAGTCATGCTAGTGAGAGGTATCTACATTGATCACTTTTGAAAGTTGGGTATCAAGTTGATTTGTTTTTAAAAATTTAGGTATCATTTTGATCACTTTTGAAAGTTGGGTATCTTTTTGTCCGGTGCAAGAAAGTTTTGACCCTAGTGGTGATAAAAACTCTTACAAAAAATAAACTGAGGTATCAAGTTAATTTGTTTTTAAAACTTTAGGTATCATTTTGATCACTTTTGAAAGTTGGGTATCAAGTTGATTTGTTTTTAAAAATTTATGTATCATTTTGATCACTTTTGAAAGTTGAGTATCTTTTTTTCCGGTGCAAGAAAATTTTCACCCTAGTGGTGATGAAAACTCTTAAAAATAAACCAAGTCTAACTGAATATGCCAATGATTATAATAAATTATAATTATGTGCAGCTATGAATACTTATCGCAAGTCCATAGGCTAACCAAGTGTTAAGCATATATGAGTTAAGAGTGCATGGGCTGACCAAGTGCATAGATGGCATTAGACTTTTGTTCATAAATAGTAACTGTGTTATTGTTCACAGCCTCGTATATATCTCAGTAGTAGGCAAATTAAGAGTCAAGAAAGGGGCTTTGCTTATTTTGCGGGTTTGACGACCATAGAAGCTCGAGGCTTAAAGCGCGAGAGCATGTTTGAAGGAAAGCGGATACAACGAACATTTGACTTGTGCGCATAGAAAGAAGAAAAGGAGCTACTGGGTAAATAGCAAGGATTTGGGATGCCAAGATCATATTTGTATTGATCCTTGGTGGTGGCAGCATGCACTTGTCGGATTGATCCTTGGTGGTGGCATCAAGGTCATGTTGGTGGTAGCGGTAAGATTGCACTGGACGTTGATGTTGGCGGCTATCGCTTGATGAAGGAGACGAAGCTGGTGGCTATCGTTGTGTTGGCGGTTGTCACTGTTGGGGACCGGTTCGAGCGACAAGTTATATAATCCTTGAGTAGGTGACGGGACTCATCAAGCTTGCTGCCATAGATGTCGTTGGGTGGACTTTGTTGGAGGTTTCCACCGCCACAAAAATTTGAAGCCTGAAGGTGGTTGGGAGCGTATGGTCCGTGTTTGGCGTGCTGGTGCTTTGTATGAGCTGGGCCTGGCGATTGTTGGTGGAGGTAAAACTTGGTGGTTGCCAGTTGGCGGATCTTTTCTTGAAGGACTGAGCTTGACGGATAGAGCCCTAGCGGACAAATCCTTTGACGGACACTTTCTGCTTGTTGGCAGTGCTTTTGCTTGGCGGTGCAAGACATGGAGGTTGGGTGATGGGAGAGCTGCTTGACGGACCAAAAAAGATTGAGTGTGTTGGACTGATGATGATTGAACAAGTATGATCCTCTAGGTGCATAGAGTAACTTTCTGGGTGCCAAGATTAGATGGCGTTAGCTTCATGGATGTGTTGAGTTAACGAGAGCATTACACTGACCCGAGGACAGAGCATGATGATGTTGATGCTGATTGAGTTTTGAGTTGAAGTGATGACCGCGCGCGTCCTACTTGCTCATTAAAGCTTGAGGATCTTGTCAAGGCTTTTGGCTACAAGGCTCAAGTATCTCGTTAAGTTTGCTACTGAAGTTTTTGGTAGGCTTGCCTTAACGTTGACGTTGATCGCAGGTTGGCGCCTGCTGGTGCTGGCTCTATGCCCTCGCTAGTGTTGGCGGTGTTGTGTGCCGCTGTGCTACAAGCTTCCCTGCAAATGGGTGTCCATAGTAAATGGGCACCCAAAGTTGTTGTTGATGTTTTGTTTTTTGATTTTTTTTTTTGGTCACCTAAGTGTGGGATGGAACGACATTGGCAGTTAGCTAAATTCACTTTGACTTGAAACATTGCATGTGAACTAGACTGGGCACAAGTTGTCGCGAAATGCTAAGTTGCCAAGAAATGCAAGCTTAACACACTGGAGTTGGTGTCCACTGAGCGACCTTAGTAGACAACTCAAATAAGAAAAGAAGGAAAAATTTCTTTGAACTCCGTTAAGGTGACTTATCTCATGGTAAGTGACAAAGCCATTGTATCGGCTTCCCACTGACAGCGTCAATGTTAACGATAGAAACGAAGTCTCTAGTTAGCATTAGAGATAGAGAGAGGGAGACTCGAGACATATAGTGGTTCCACTTGCAACTTGAAAGTTTTAACAAGTGTTTGGCCCTTGCGGCCCAATATGATTACAAGAGTTGAAATGGAGTGGTCTTCTAAATGGGAGGTGTGGTCCCATTTATAAGGATGGGAGCCACTCTCCTTTACATTTTCTTCAATGTTGGACAAGAAGTCCCATTTCTACTTCACAAAAGCTTATTGTGAAGTCATATTGTTCCACAACAAGCTTTTGTGAAGTCATATTGGTGAGAAAAGGGAAGGTGGCTTCCTGGCGAGCTCTTGACCTTTTCCGATATACTTACATGAGCATTTGCCAAACATAATTAGGTATAATGAGCCACGCTCATGCTACCGCCAACGGTACCAACTCCCGCCAACAGAGTGACCAACGTAAACACAGCCAAGCAGGCTACTGCCTGCGCCCTGGCTCACCCTCAGATCACCTCTGACGCACCGCCACTCGCCGCACCAAGATAGCATAAGAAGCTCCACAAGCTGGGAACTGAAGCATGTCAGTTCCACATCGAAAACATAAAAGAGGTCAGCCTCTTCCCCACCTATAAAAGGTTCTCTCCTCTATCCTCATTAATTACGCATTTACTACTTACCTACTGTTATTCTATCAATACAAATACATTGACTAACTTAGGCATCGGAGAATAGAAGACCGCCCAACGTGGTCTCCCTCTGACACCCTTTGTATTTTACTTGACAGGTAGCGGAAGCTCTGAGAATATCATAAGTAGTGGTCCGCCCATCAGACCAGTGTTAACCGAGACTTGGGCCACCTCTCAATCTTAGACATTAACATTGGCGCCGTCTATGGGAATCCTTGAACAAAAGGCCATCCCACCATAACCACCATGACCAACGGTAGCGGGGGAAACGTTTAGGAGCAAGCGGATCAATCTGCCAACCCCCATCCCACCAACCCCGTGGCTAACATCAACCCAGCAGTTAATGTTAACTGTGCATTATTCAACACTCCGGTCAACCCCAGCGCAGAACCCTAGGGCTCAACCCAGGTCCTGCTGACTCAAACCGCAGTAGAGGCCCGACTAGGCAGCAGTCGCCCACCGGGCCAGGATCTCGCCGCTATGTATGAGCTGGTACTAGCGGACCTCCACAAGGCAAACAGGGAGCATGAACAAGAGCGCGAAGAGAAGGCAGAGGCCCAAAAGCAATTGGTCACACTGATGTCAGAATTTGACAAACTGAAGAAGGCGCTGGAGGCAAACGCTAACCCAGCGCAGAGCGAGTAATCACGGAGCACCAGACTTAGTCGACCCAATACCGGCGGATTGGTACTTGTACCAATCATACATATGTAGGTACCGCCGAACCCACCAGAACTATTGGGAAAGGGTCCACCTCCCCTGCCCCAGCCAATGATGGAACAGGAAGCAGAGTCACAGCCGTACACCAACCGCTCGGCGGCTAGGGCTAGGACTGAAGGTAATCCACCTGTCCCCAGGCGGGAGATGGTTAGGCGAAATCTCCAAGCGGGGCCCGCTGGCGACACAACAACCCTAATCCTAGAAAGAATGCAACAACTAGAGCAAAGGCTAATCCGGGTGGAGGCAGGTGCCCCAGCGCCAATTCCAAATCCGCTCTTTGCATCCAGACTATGACCATTCACCGCTAGGATCTTGCAAGCCGTTAGACCAGCATATGCAAAGACACCAAAGATGCCACATTATGGCGACATGACTGACTCCTTCGTCCATATGGACACCTTCAAAAAAGTCACTAACAACAAGGGGTTTGATGACGCCACCCTCTGCCACTTGTTCAGTGAAACGTTAGATAGTGAGGCAATGAGCTGGTTCTTTGAATGCCTACCAGGATCCATCGACTCATTCCATGCACTGTCAAACGCTTTCCTGTCTCGGTTCATCCTGTTGGCCGCCGGACATCACAACACAACTCAACTATTCAACGTCAAGCAGGGCGCGGAGAAAACATTGAAGGCATTCGTCAACAGATGGCGAGCGGCAGCATCTCAGTGCGGCGATCGAGATAAAACAATGGCATTAGCAGCCTTCAAGCAAGGACTCCTAAAAGGACAATTTCTCTATCATCTCAATTACAATCATCCAAATGCTGCATATGACCATGTCATGAGCGAAGCTGTCATCCATGCACAGGCAGAGTTCATCACATATGGAGAAACCCCACCATCACTGCCAATACCGGCAAAGTCCATTCAGCCCTTCTCTAGCCATTAGGAGACCGCTAACAAAACCTCTGCTACGCCGCCAACTGATAAGAAGAGAGAGTGGCAACAGGGCAACTACCAGAGCAAGCGGCAGAAGGACCAGCATTACAACAAGGGCAACTGCTCATCCCATGGGGATAACCGTAACAAACAGATGAAGTCCTCCCAGTGGTACGCAGTGTTTATAGTCCTCACAACCTCGTATGAAGAGATATACGACCAGTGTAAAGACCAGATCCCACCGCCACCCCAAGAAAGTACCCAAGAGTAGGAAAACCAAGAAACACCAGCAAGTGGTGTAAATACCAAGAGGACAGCGGTCACTATACCAACAGCTGCAACGCTCTCAAAACAGCTATTGAGACTTTGTACTATGATGGTAAGATGGAACAATTCAAGGTGCGCCAACCACCACCTGTGGTCGCTAACATCAAACCCATGCGCCACATCAACACCATCGACGACGGTGCTCCAATCACCAACATGTCTAATAGGGCAAGAAAGCATTATGCACGCACTAACCACCCCAAAGAAGTTTGCAACATCCGCTATGAGAGATCCGTTAAACTCCCAAAGTCTGGTTGGGAACCCATTACCTTCTCGGAGGAGGAGGAGCGTGGAGTACATCTTCCCCAAGACGATCCATTCTTGATCAACGCCGTGCTCGATAAATGGTAAGTGGGAATGGTCATTGTTGATAGCGGTGTCAATGTTATCTTCAATGGTTGCTATAACCAACTCCAGCGGAATAGAAAATTACTCCAGGATCATGAGCCATTGCTCAGCTTCTCCGATGACGTTACCCAACCACTGGGTTCTGACTACATGCGACTAATTATCGGCGCTAGTCCATGTACAACTGAAATACATACGGAGTTCATCATTGTCGATTGTTTCATTTCATACAATGCCATCATTGGTCGGCCGACACTCGACAAGCTCAAGTGCATCATAGTTGGATATATGCTTCTCATGAAGTTCCCCACACCCAACGGGACAGGCTGTGTGAAAGGAAGTCAACAACTGGCACGGGAATGTTATTCAACAACTGTGGCACAGTCAACACGTCGCCATGAGATACTAATGGTAGGAAACCATGCACCGGCACCAAATATCTTTGAGGGCCCTAAGGATGATGAGGAAAAATATGTAAAAAAGGAGCCTGTCAACCTAGAAACATCCTTGAAGGTTATCAGGATCTCTGACGAGCACCCTGAGCGGGCAGTCATAATAGGTGCTCAGCTAGCCCCAGAAATAGCGGCAGAACTCACTCAGTTTCTACATGACAACGCCGTCGTCTTTGCATGGTCCTATGCTGATATGCCAAGCATCTCCCCTGAAATCATCACACACAAGTTGAGCATAAAAGCATCCTTCTATCTGGTCAAGCAGCGGCGGAGGGCCTTCGATGAAGAGAGATATCATGCAATAGGGGAGGAGGTCGCCAAGCTTCAGAACATTGGGTTCATCCGCCAAGTCAATTACCCTCAGTGGATTTCCAACTTGGTCATGGTCAAGAAGACCAGCGGAAAGTGGCGGATATGAGTCGACTTCAAGGGTCTTAACAAGGCATGCCCAAAGGATAGCTTCCCGCTACCCCCCATTAATCAACTGGTCGATGCAACTACTGGACACGAGCTACTCAGCATAATGGACACCTTCTCCAATTATAATCAGATCAAGATGCACCCCGGCAACCAGGAACGCACCACTTTCACCACCGACAAGGGCCTATACTGTTACAATGTCATGCCTTTCGGTTTGAAGAACGCCGGTGCAACTTATCAACGGTTGATGAATGCCATGTTCGCTGAGCATCTCTGCAAGATAATAGAGGTATACGTGGATGACATGTTGGTCAAAAGCATCAAAGCCAGCGGACACGTGGAAAACCTCAGAATCATATTCGCCATTCTCTTGGCTTATGGTATGCACCTCAACCCAGAAAAATGTTTCTTTGGCGTCACCGCTAGCAAATTTCTGGGCTACATCGTCAGCGAACAGGGCATAGAGGCCAATCCTAACAAGGTGCAAGCCATCCTCAACATGAAGGCTCCGGAATGGAAGGTGCACGTTCAGAGCCTCCAAGGCAAGCTAACCACTCTCTCTCGGTTCATCTCCAGACTCACTGACAGGTGCCTCCCATTTTTCAAAGTTCTGAAAAGGACCCACAAGAAAGAAATCGACTGGACCCCAGACTGTGAGGCAGCGTTCTAAAGTTTGGAGGAATACTTGGCAGCAGTCCCACTTCTTTCCATTCCTGTATAGGGGGAGGTACTGTACATCTACCTAGCGGTATCACCATCAACTGTAAGTTGCGCCATTGTACGATGAGAGGGCCAGGAGGAGCTCCCGATATTCTACGCCGACAGAGGCATGAACGGGGCATAGACAAGGTATAGCCTCCTGGAGAGGCTCGCTCTCGCACTCATTGTTGCCTCTAGGCGCGTCCGCCAATACTTCCAGGCCCACACAATTCATGTCTTCACAAACCAGCTGCTGAAGCAAGTAATGCAGAACCCTGAACACTCCCGGCGCCTCAGCAAGTGGGCCATCGAGCTCAGCGAGTTTGACATTGACTACAAGCCAAGAACTGCCATGAAAGGCCAGGCGGTGGCAGATTTCATCACTGAGCTCACGAGTGTCAGGATGAACCCAACTTAGGGGCAGAAGAGGCCAACACAGAAATGATAACTGCTGCGGAACGAGCCCCCCAGTAGCAGTCAGATTAGAACCTCTACGTGGACGGCTCCGCTTGCTCCAAGGCCTGTTGCACTGGAGTCATCTTGACGGGACCAGGGGGACTAAACGTGGAATACGCGTTAAAGTTCAATTTCAAAGCCTCAAACAACATGGCGGAGTATGAAGTGCTCATTGCCGGCTTACTTCTCGCCATCGACTCGGGGGTTGACAACGTCAACATATTCAGCGACTCTAAGCTAGTCGTTAACCAGGTCAACGACAGTTTCCAAGCCAAGGACCAACAATTGGCAGCATATTTGGGTTACGTCAAGACGCTGCTCAAAAAATTCAAATTTCACACTATTACACAGATCCCCAGGGAAAAGATTGTCAAAGTTGATTCACTGGCCAGACTAGCAACCGCTCAACCACACCAAAGTCCAGCGGACACAAGGGTGGAATGCCTCGACAAGCCAAGCATCACCAAAACCCTAGTGGAGATCTTCAACATTGAGGTCAATCCCAGCTGGGTGGATGAAATCATAGAATACAAGCGCAATGGAACGCTGCCAGCTGAAAAGATCGAAGCAAGGCAACTTAAGCAGAGGGCAGCCTGCTATAACATCTAGAATGGCAAGCTTTACCGCCAGGGGTTCACCCACTCCAATCTCCGGTGTCTGACCTCAGAGGAGGGAAAAGTCGTTCTTGCCATGATACATGCTGGGGAATGTGGAAACCACTCAAGCGCCAGATCTTTGGCCAATCGCACAATGCGATAAGGTTACTTTTGGCCCACGCTCGGCGACGATGCCAGAAGGGTGTCAAGATCTTGCCACAAATGTCAACAATACGCTGACCTCCCCCACGCCCCGGCGGAACCACTGTAAATTATTATTGGCCCATGGATCCATTCCACATGGGGCCTAGACTTGCTTGGAAAATTCCCAACCGCCAAGGGCCAGTTCAAATACATCATTGTCGCCATTGACTACAATAGTAAGTGGATAGAGGTGGAACCGCTGATGGCAATAACTACCGCCAAGGTAACTCACTTCCTCTGGAAGAACATCTACTGCCACTACGGCGTCCCCCACACAATCATCACAGACAACGGTACACAGTTCAACAACAAGGAACTCATATCTTTCACCGCTAACCTGGGCACCAAGATGAGTTTAGCATCTGTCGCTCACCCCCAAACCAACAGCCAAGTCGAAGCAGCAAACAAGATAATCAAGAAGCTGCTAAAAAAGAAGCTCGACGACGCCAAGGGTTTATGGGCGGAGAAGCTGCTGGAAGTTCTGTGGGCCATCAAGACTACCCCAACTTTCGCCACTGGTGAAACACCATTATGTATGATGTTCGGCACTAAGGCCGTCCTACCCATCGAAGTCACCCAACCTACCGCTAGGGTCGAGGGCTACTGCTCCAAGACCAACGGCGAAGGCGTCAACCTCGACAAGGACCTCCTTGAAGAGAAACGCCACAAGGCCTATTTGCCCAACTTGCAAAACAAGCAACGGGTATCGCGTTTCTACAATGCCAGAGTCAAAGCCCGGAGCCTCCAACTGGGGGACTGGGTAATGAAGGAAGTCATTCCACCGCCAACGGCACTCCGCCCAACTTGGGAAGGCCCATACAAAATTGTGGAAGTCGTTAGCCCCGGCACCTTCTACTTAATAAACAAGGATGACGTCACAACGACCCACCCTTGGAATACCAAACACCTTCGGTATTACTACAAATAGTCATGTCGCTACCTAAGAGCATCTTGACTTAGCTAATTTTTTGTTCAATATTTAGCTAAGGGAAGCTACCCAACAGGTACAACCTAGCTTTTATAAACGCTGATCTGTCAGCTATCAATGAAACGAAGAATTATTCAAACCATTGTCACCAAGTCCAAGCACAAGAGTTAACTGGCAACGCCAACAATATTCGGTGGACCACGTCCGCTACATCGTGCACTTGGAACAATTTTAATTCCTTTAATGTTTCGTTGATTAGCAAAAGCACAAGTCAAAACTCTGGCGGTATAACAACATTCAAACAACAATCATCGAAAAGAATCCCACACTTAGAATATTTCAAAAGCAAATACCAACTGTATATATTAATGGTCGAGACTCCCTGCCCAAGAATATTGTCACGTTACAAAAAAAAAAAAGAGCTTCAGCGACATTACAAAGGCTATGCTACAGTCTTCACGAATTGTTGGGCACGACAGTAGCATTCTCTTCGCCCACCGATGACGGTGGATTCACTAGGTGACTCGTCTGATCCAAGCCGTGAGCGGTAGCCCTCGGCTTCACCATAGTGCCATCCTCCCGAGTGTTGGCCGCCATAAACTCGGCAGGGACACTTCAGACTGAGTAGGTAGGGGGTTCCACTGAGCATCATCCGCCAGACCATGGTTACTCTCACTACTGCCCGAGCACGCACCTCCAGTCTGGGCAGCGGCAGACCCACCCACTGGCACCGGCTGCTGGTTGGACGTGCTGGCAGACTGAGATGCTTTAACCCAGTCAATTGTGCCTTTTTGGTTCAGCAAGTCCAAATTGAATGCGGCACCAGCCTTCGCCGCCTCCATCATTGCTTGCTTGTACGCCGCAGACTGCTTGAGCGACTCCACAGAGGCAGCCTCCGAGCAGCTCTTCTCAACTTCTAGCAGGGCAACCTCGACTTCCAACTTTTTCACCTCCGCAGATTTGGCGGCAGAGTCCCTCTGAAGAATCTTAACTTTCTTAGCCTTCGCCGCTAGTTGGTCCTTCAGCAGAGCTATGTCTTGCTCTAGCTTAGTGGATACATGGTCATTCCGCTCGAGGTCCCGCTCAATGGTGACATTCAGCTTGCCGCGGGCATCCATAGCATCTCATTCTGCCTTGGTCAGGCGCCGCTCAACATCTGCCACCTTGTCTTTGCCCTCCCCCAACTCCCTCTGGAGACCTTCGATCTCCTCCCTTAATTGCCGCTTAACCCGAGGCTGGTTTGAAGCGGCGAGGAACAGCTCATGTAGCCCGACGGACAGATGTCCAAACGTCGAGCTGAATGGCCGTCGACCGAATGGTCCCATCCAGACCGCCGAACCCGAGCCGCTCGTAGAGGAGGAACAGAAACTCCCGCTTGGGATCGGTCAGAAACTCCGCATAGGCAGAGAACGAGTCCAGGCCGCCCTGCTGCAGCTCCCCAAAGACAACCACAGTCACCGGCTGCGAGGCTTCCTTGGCCTTCTTCTGTTGGCGGGCCCCAATGGTCTCTACATCAGCTGCATCATCTTCCTCATTAGCATCATTCTGCCGCCGCTTCCTTTGAAGAACCACCCGTGTGGCACCGGGGCGACAGGCCTCAAGGTCACCTGAGGGCTCCAACACGGCAACGGTAACTGGTTCCCTCCTCGACACCACTTTGTCCTTCTAGGGCCCACGACGGTTGGAGGGTACTCTCTCCCTCACCTTCTTGGGGGCGGCCTATACCCTGCTCCAGCCGGCAGCCTCGAGATCTGTGCTAGTTCCCTCCTGAACCACGGGCGAACCATAGACGTCGAGATGAGAGTGGTGTGGCATCGGCAGCACCACTGGAGTCTCTGACTGGCTCACCGCCAGTGTCTGTGGATCAACGACGGTTTGCTGAGCTGCTAGCCCAGCTGCGTACATGCCCTCCAAAAAATTATTAATCTCTGCGCGGTCCATGGCTTTTGCAAAAGCGTCACGGCTCGCTTTGTTACCCGGCGAAGAAGCTATAAAAAAACAATGGGTTAGCCTGATATAAACTGAGCTAGGGCATGGATCAGCGAAAGTTACTTACCAAGGACGCTCGTCAACTGTTGATCTACTAACAACTCCCAACCAGTGAGAAGACGAAGGTCAAGCAGGTTGCGATTCAGCCAACAACCTCTAATCCTTGCCATGCGGCACTCCGCCTCGAGCATCAGATTAAAACGCGAGCCCGCTACACAAAAAAAAAAAATCAAGTAATGATTAGAAAAAAATAGAAGAATTATCATACAAGCAAAACCACCAACTTTGGGCAGCTGAAGTTAGCGACAACCTCAGATAGGTTGGAACTCCGACTTAATCCTGAATGTCGGTGCCCCCTCATTCGACCCCACTTGATATTTCTACCCTGCGGTAGCAATACAAAAGGTCCCCCGCCAAGGAGACATGGAATCCTTCAGATTCTCATTTAGCTTCGGCGCCCCCTGGCGGCGACTCAAGTTCACTTGCCCCTACAACCTTGGCGCTTCACATACACAAGTTCATAGCAGTGAAGTACCTCTGCCAAGTACGGTAGGCCCTTCACATCCCGACAGACGCTAGAGCGAGTTCATCGCCATCAACAACCACCACATGTTGGGACAAATCTGCCCAAATGCGAGGTCGAACTCGCAAACCAAAATTTGGAGATTTGGTAATAGGGGAAACGTCACTCCCTGGTGGAAGATCTCCTCATGCACCACGGCATGCCCCGCTAGCAGAATCGATGCTCTCTCGTCCTTCATCAGCGGCCGCAGCTTCACAACCCCAGGGAGGTGAAACACCCGCTTTAGTCGGTTCATGGCGGCTACAGTCATCGGCCAGCCTGCCTCGTCCACTGGGGTACAGTCATGAAGGACCCAAGCTGACTCAATTTCCTCCCTCCAGTCTCTCCCCCATCAGCGGAACTGCTAGCAGCACTATTGCTCGCTAGCCTCTCCTCGCGCCTATTCCGAGCGGCAAGATCCTCCCTTGCCCTAGAGCTTTCTGGACACCCGGCAAGACCCATTGCTACTTCCCAAGGTATGGTTTGTAGCGGCTCGATATCTAGCGGATTAGACAGTGAGGTTCCTGCATGGGCAGACGGAAGCAACGAGTCAATAAATATCTTATCCGCCACGCTGAGCGACACGTCAGACCCTGAGTCTTCACTGCTCGAGATCTCTACGACTCTAGCCATCACAAACCCTAAAACCCAGGTTAATTAGTTCAACAACCATCTAAACTATCCCTACGTCAGTTTCCATCAAAGAACATCAAGAACAGTTATCCAGAAAACCCAGAAACAACCAAAACAAGAACAAAGCGCATACACACTCAAACCCCAGATTCGACCATCTAACAAAGCAAGAAACCTCAACCCTCTGTCAAACACCTAAACCCACCCCCAAACACAATTCTAGACCCTCAAATACACCGGGGAATGGCAGAAACCAGTTCAAAGCAACAAAACCAGAAACTGACAAACATTAAAATAGAGAAACTCGGATCACCAACCTGTAAATATGAGAAATTCGGTGCGCTTAAGATGTATATCTTCGATTCCAAGGATCTTTTTCCATCACCAAACGACACTCACTCGATTTGCAGAAGGCACCCCTCGACTATCAGTGAACAAAGCTTGAAGAGGACGATATCAATTCAAAGTGCAAAGTGTTGAACCACTCGGTTTCCCTCTCTTTATGTCAACATCAAACCAATCTAAACCGTCCGCTGAAAAACGACATCGCAGAACAACCTTACACGTGCCCCACGATCGCACTTACTCTCCGGATTAACCAAGGTGTCACCTCGGTTACAAAATCAATAATTACTCGCATTAATGGCAAGGATGTGGGCATGCTGCGGGGACATTATTCCACACGCTAACCTAATACATGTTGGCCACGTGTTGGACGCCGTCAGACGAAGCGTCTATCAGAAGTAACCGTCAAAAAGGAAGATCACCAATGGTCGAGAATCTCCGCTAAGCGCAACACTACTAGCAGAACTTCTCCCTTCATCTTGCAAGCGAGAGTCTCTGCTAAGCGCAACACCCCTAGCGGAACTTCTCCCGTCATCTTGCAAGCTAGAGTCTCCACCAAGCGCAACACCTCTAGTGGAACTTCTCCTGTCATCTTGCAAGCGAGAGTCTCCACTAAGCGCAACACCGCTAGCAGAACTTCTCCCTTCATCTTGCCAACGAGAGTCTCCGCTAAGTGTAACACCGCTAGCGGAACTTCTCCAGTCATCTTGCAAGCGAGAGTCTCCGCCAAGCGCAACACTGCTAGCAGAACTTCTCCCTTCATCTTACGTCTTCGCTAGGCGCAACACCGCTAGAGGGAGTTCCAACTTTTCACCTTGAAAGCGATAAGCTCCGCTGAATGCAACACGGATTGCTGAGCTGCGACCAGGCAAGTCCCCGCGACACTTCTTGCAGCTTACTGTTAGCAAAGGGACTTCCGCCAAAGGTGATTCCCGAGGCAACGCCTCATGCTTATGACGACCGCCACACTGCAGTACAGTCAAGCTATGTCCCTCAGGGACAAGGGGACACGTCAACAATCTACGACCTCCCTGATCAGGCACGATGACCCCTGCCACTTGAGTATCAAGGATTGGGCTCGCTACCCAACACCCTCTGCTCAGCACAGCTCCCCTCAACAAACAATACACGACCAAACGGAGGTCTATCTTATCCGGGGAGTGGGGGACTCCCTGGGGGGCCTAGCAGGGGCCCACCTGAAAGGGTATAAAGCATTTACTCAGTAAAGTCCATGGTTGACAACGCACTGAAGCTACTTATGCTTTTGCAAGTCTAGCAGAAGTAACGCTTCAAAACCGCTAGGCAACTCCCCAACCGAGATTGCCCTCCTTGACTGGGGACTTGGGGGACTTATACTTACATGAGCATTTGCCAAGCATAATTAGCTATAATGTCCCACGCTCATGCTATCGCCAACCGTACCAACTCTCGACAACGGAGTGACCTACGTAAACCCAACCAAGCAGGCTACCGCCTGAGCCCCGGCTCACCCTCAGATTGTAGCTAACGCGCTGCCACGCGCCGTGCCAAGATAGCATCAAAAGCTCCACAAGATGGGAACTGAAGCATGTCAGTTCCACATCGAAAACATGGAAGAGGTCAGCCTCTTCCCCACCTATAAAAGGTTCTCTCATCTCTCCTCATTAATTACGCATTTACTACTTACCTACTGTTATTCTGTCAATACAAATACATTGACTAACTTAGGCATCGGAGAAGAGAAAACCGCCCAACGCGGTCTCCCTCTGACACCCTTTGTATTTTACTTGACTGGTAGCGGAAGCTCTGAGAGTATCATAAGTAGTGGTCCACCCATCAGACTAACGTTAACCGAGACTTTAGCCACCGCTCAATCTTAGACATTAACATCCGACTACCACAGGGTAGCTTGTATGTCGGGTACGAGATGTATATTGCGATTGGGTCCCACTATGACTCATGGGCTCCTTAAGAGAAGGTTACTTATGCTTGGTGACATAGCAAATAAGCCATGCTAGTTGAGGTATGTACAAGCAACTCGCTTCCCTAGGGTCTCGAACTCCTGCCTCAGCCCAATTACCCCCTGCAGACTAGCTTAGCTCAAGTCAGCGTACCAGTGAGCTCCAAATTGGTGTACTAGAGTGGCGCTAAGGTATCCTCAGCCTGTTGTCTCTATGCTTGCTCCACAGCTAAAGCCTGCTCTAACTCTCGCCTCCTAGTGATTCCCTCCTTGATGACCTCAATCATATCTTGGCGACTACCCCTCTCACCATCCTGGGCCTCTTGCAGGTCACGAGTCATCTGCCTCTTGGCCTTAAGTTCAGCTCCTCTAGACAAGCTATCTCGCCATCAAGATGGTGTAGCAACTCGGCAAAGGTACCATAAGTCAAGTTAACAGCCTGTGAGAAAACAAGTGTATACACACCATGAACACTGATACAACAAAAAATCAAGATAGTAAGGAACATACCCTCATAAGCCTCTCCTGTGCACTAGGAAAGTTCGTCCTGGGGTCCCTAAGGCTGATCTGATCCTTGTCACGATGACAGTTGCGCAAATCTGCAACCACTGTGAGGACAAAACCCTCTTGCACTCCGATCTGGCCAAGGGTCTGAGCAAGGCCATCAACAACTTCATCATAAGAGTGAGGAGATCCTTCATTGCTGGACCAAGATTGATACCCCCTCTTGGTACTAGACCTCTTAGCTCTTTGAGGGTTAATTGGCCAACCCACAGGAGGGTTGCCAATATGAATTTGGGAGCCATTCATTTTTCTCTAATTACCTGTAGTACACTGGGTGTAAGCATATGTCACGGTACCCTAGGGTCCACCTCCCTTTCCATTTTTGGCCAAGTATTGGTTGCCACAACTGGCTCTTGGTACCCAACTGTGGGCCTCTCACCACCACCAAGTCCTACCTCGAGTGGCTAGGAACGCTCGCTTGCCCCCATAACAGACTCTAAACTAGCGAGTTGACACCTAGGTCTCGCCACTATCCACAGTAACAACCTCGTGAGACCTAGGCTCCTCACTCTTGTCTATCTCAACTCTTTCCCTCCTCTCCAATTGTTCCAACAAAGCATCCTCTACAAACTGGGCACTGTCCCATGTCTCACTTTGGTCTTGTTCCACTTGTACCAAAAGCTCCTCAACGAAAATCTCAACTTCGACACGAGATGGCTGCTCCTCCCAGATATAGCCATGAGGGGACTGCTCCACCCCAGCATTGTCTTAGGAGGACTATCCTCCCTCCCTAGCCTACTCTAGTGCTTTTGCAGGTATACCCTGCTCAACATTAGCTTGATCCCCACCCTCTCCATCTGATTCCGAGAAACTCGGCAATCCTCTCGGGAAACCTATCATAAATACTGTGAGGCAAGTGGAAATCCACGGGAGCACTAGTATGAAATACTCTATGGGTCCCAAAGCGAACATCAGCTTGCCTCGCCAACCTAGATTCCTCCATAAGCTCATCAATGATATCCTCCGCCCGGTGTTGGCATAAGGCACTATACTTTTAATTGGGCCCTCTGCTTGCATATTGGCTGCAACAAAACACATGATTAGAACAAGGCAAATAATAAAAATCATTATCAAATAATAATTCAACCCTCACCAGGAAGTCTCCCCAATCACTACCTATTGACTATCGCCAATCTACATAGGCAATAAATCCCCTTTTTCCCATGATGGAACTTGCCTAACACCCTATGGATGCACTTCCATTCTAACGGGGTAAGAGAAGATGATTGCTCCACTATAACACACGTTGTTGGCACACATCCAAAGTATAAGGATATCATAAGAACCTAACCACAAACTCACCAATAGGTTGGAAGTGGAAAGGCACATAATGCACCGCCCGCAAGTTCTGCCAAGCGCCACCCACCATGCACGGTCTACTCTTCCTCTACTGAGCATGGATGTTTGAGGTCAGATCCTTAATGATGGCAAGCCCGCGTGCCTTCAAGTTCACACAGCCACCATCACCAACCTTCTTGCAATATTGCAACTTGTATAGAGAATTGAACTAATCAACACGCGGGTACTACTGGTAACATAGCCTCCACCGCATCAAAACGCTCATAATCTGCTTAAGTGTATATGGCGATAGCTAACCGATGGCAACATTGAGACAGGATAATAGGTACTGTAATTGCTGAGGTATAGGAAACGATAGGCCACACCTTAGCTAGTACTCGTAGAAACATAACCATCCCTCATCGGGATGCCTAACATGCTTGCCTCCCCTAACCAGATGCAATAACACTTCTAGAGGGATCTCGCACATAGGCCTCATCTCATCAATCTCCTCTTGCGTCATACTCGACCTCGGCTTATCAATAGAAACATCATGGCAGAGGACTATTCGCCCACTCGGTAATCACAGCATCTCTATCACCTCAAACTCCTCCAGGTTGAGGTTATCATAATCTATCTCCTCCATAGAAGGCCTATCGGCATCTCCACCCCTCTGGGAGGGCCCTTCCCCATCGCCTCCCCCACCACCAGCACGTCGCTCTCAGGCCATATCATTGCCATTATTATACTAAGGTTAGTCAATGTCAGTCAACACTCCTGATCGCCTCCTTCACTCCACTTGATGTGCTCATATTTTCCTATATTTATATGCCTCTTAATCTTGATATTTTTGTTAGTTCTCCTTATTTATGATTCATTTACATGTTTGAGTGTTTTTGTAGGTTTGTTCCATAGAAAGAAGAAAAGAAGCTAAAATGAGCTAATTAGGATTGAAAAACGCCCAGGTCCCAGAATCTGTCTGTGCAGAACATCCAAATTCGCCGAATTACTGGGAGTTATCCAGATCGAATCAGACAATGAGCCTTGTATCATTGGAAAGCTACGGATGTCTACTTTCTGTAGAATTTTACGGATCTTGATTTCGATACTTCTGGAGAAAGTCATGATTATTTGAGTGAAGATAGGTTGGACAAGAAATTTGCTCGGGAATTTACAACCATTCGTGGAGAACTCAAGTTCCGTGGCACAAGATCGTCAATCCTAATGTTTCAAGGAAGTTAATTCAGATGAAGACTGAATGATGAACATATTCCTACTTCTACAAGAGATATATCAAGGTTTTCCCATTCCAAATGAAGATATGAATCTAAACCCAAGTTTTACAAGGAAACATGAAGCCAAAGATGAGCAGAAATCTTCCCTATATAAGGGAGCACGAATTTACATGAGAAGAGAGTCTCAGGAGCATATTGAAGACTCCTAAGGAGCGGAGACGACTCATCCATCTTCCCTTTCTTTTCTTTTCCGATCCTTTCCATTCTTTTTATGTTTTTCCTATGTTTTCTCTAGTTATATTTTGCTAAACTCCTTTTCTAGGGTTAGGATGATGCCCTAGCATGATTGTTTATGTACTGTGATGATATATTGATGGATTTATAGTTTCTTTATGATGAATTTTTAGTCACTATTTGAATTGATGCTTTATGTTTAAGTTCTTTGATTGATCACCTTAGGGCTTTGCATCTAGTAATTAGAAGAAGAATTCGAGGCGTACCTGCAATATAATTCAAATTAGCTTCTTGTGATTAAGAGTTGTGAATTACATTATTGTCGTACCTAAAGTAATGGTTTGCATGATTCTCTTGTTTTCTAGAACGTAATGAGTTCTATGTGTTAAATTTATGCCGTACCTGGATAAACTGCATGTTAGGATATACGACATCTGCCGTACCTGGAGAGAATCATACACTTAAGGAAAACTATGGTCTAAGTACCGTACCTGGATAAACTGCATGTTATGATATACGATCTCGGCCGTACCTTGAGAGAATCATACACTTAAGGAAAACTATGGTCTAAGTGCCATACCTGGACTTAGATATGGGAATTGTCATCAAAAGGAACAAAAGAATCTGTTAATTGCATCGAAACATAAATAGGATTGTTAGTGGTTGATTTCAAAACCCTAGGTTTTATCATTATTTGTTTGTTTCTTTAATTCTCAAATTATTTGTTTATTGAAAAACCCAAAACTCAATATCTTCTTTTGCTTGATTGTTTATGTGATTTTGTGTTTGGATTAATTGAGTTAAGGTTTAAATTGATTATCAATCCTCAGTTGGAATGACCTCGTACTTGCACACTATACTAACGACGATTTGTGCGCTTGCGAGTTTTAATTAAAATTTCACAATAAGTTTTTGGAGCCACGACAAAATTTTCAAAAACTAAGAAAAGACTAGTTCTTAAAGCCAAAGAAAGTCCAATGTTCGAGCAGCTAGCCTCGCTAGGCACAAGGGTATGCGGAGTGTTAGCCTTGCTAAGGCACATGAGGTGCTGGGCGTTAGCCTCGCTAGCCAAGCATGCAGGTAGCAGGCAAAGCCAACATTGGCACCATCAGTAGATAAGGAGTTAGCCTCGCCAAAAGCCTCGCTAAGCGCTGATGGCTGGCAATTAACCATCAGTAGGCAAGGAATTAGCCTTGTAGAGATAGCCTCGCTTGGTTAGCCTCTCTAAGCACTAATGACATGCCTGGCCTGTGTGGGGAACTGCTAGGGACAACACACAATGAGGGGCCAGGATGGCAATGCTGATAAGCATCTGCCAAGGCTAGGCAAGGCAACAAGCACATGACGTAAGCACGAGAAAGCATATTGATGCAAGGGCGATGCGAGCAGTGGTTAGCGTAGGTTATTAGCTCATATCCAAAGGAAGTTAGAGGAAGTTACCTAGGGTAACTCCCCTTTGGATAAACGCCTAAACCATTCTACATGCATATCCTTCTAGCTTTATTTTGCAGTTACTTTATGTGATTTGAGGACATCCTCCCCCGTGGTATTGACCTTGCAAGGTCGAAGAGTCCCTACTTGCTTACGAAGTTCGGGAACTTATAGGGGCAAAGCGCCGCCCAGACGTCACTTATACTTAATGACGTCATGTTCATAACTCCCCAACCAAGAAGCTCTTCTTACTTGGAGACTTCGAGGACTTGTACATATCTCCTAAAGTGTGGAGGATTTGCTGTACCACCAAGCATAAGTAACACCCTCTTAGTGCGCCGCAAGCCATGGTGGGACCTGACCATGACATGCATCCTGTAGCTCGACATCCAAGCTACCCCATGGTGGTCAGAGGCTGACAAGACTCGCCTGGAGGCCACCTTCTCGGCCTTGCCATGATGCCTCTATGATAAGCTTTTGTACACTTGAAAGGCACTTTGTGTCCCACATAGGAGAAAATGTAAAGAAGGGAGGCTTCCTTACTTAAGAAAAGGATATCTCCTCCCACTTAGATACCATCCATTACAATCTCTTCCAATCCCCTTGGGCCACAAGGCCCAAACACATAGACGAACATTTCAAGTGGATGTAGTGTCCCGCCTTTGCGGGAGAGTAACTACTATACTTCTCGTGTCTCACTCTCTCTCTCTCTCTCTCTCTCTCTCTCTCTCTCTCTCTCTCTCTTTCTCTCACATGTTAACTAGATCCTTTGACTCTATAACAGATAGTGGTTCCACCGTTAACGTCATCTTTAACAGCTGCTACAAACAACTTGAGCGCTTACCTTGCTTCATTCTATTGCAAACTATTTCTTCGCCACATATGGGCAACACTAGCAGTCTTCATCATAATGATGCAGAGCAGAAGAATGTCCGTCAAAGGGAGGAGGCCGAGCAGGAGGCTAGCCAAGCCAGTGCTAGCACTTTTCAAAAAGATGATGAGGACGACGAAGGGTAAAGCTCCTGGTAAGTATTGTACTTGTGGACCATGAGTGATGGAACTGGGGTTTAGGAACCTTGATCTACAATGACGTACAGAGCCATAGATAGGATGAAAAACAACTATAGGTTGCCTGGTATAATTAAATTGCGTTCGTTAAGGAAGGATGAAATGTCGACAAAGTTGAGTGATGGTTGCACTGCCATACATGAGGGCCCTTTGCGTCACGGCTTAAAGTTGCCATTACTACCAAGCTTGTAGTACTTTCTTTGCAAGCTTAATGTTGCGGTCGGCCAGGGGTCCGGCAACATGTGGAAGATACTGTTAACGTTGATAGCGCTGTGGAACTTGTCGGGGTGCGAGTGGTCTGCCATTTCTGAAGTGCTATATTTCTATGAGTTGACATACAACGGGAGAGTGGGTTGAAGCGGGACTGTAATGTTAACTACTCGCCGTCATAATGTTCCCAAGCTCCTAGAGTACATTCCTGACTCTTCGACCACTTGGCGAACCACAATATGTGTTGCCACTTACGGTTGGGAATATAATACCAGGCACTTACAATTGATTCTTCCTCTTTCTCTCTGTGCACAATGGCACAGCTTATGGCGGATGTGGAGACAGCTAGGATTATATACAATATCTCTCCTGGGAGAGATATTGATAAAAGGGGAATTGATGCCAAATACTCCTTTAGTCCCTTGAATGCCGCCTCACAATCTAGCGTCCAATCGACATACTTGTTGTGTAAGCATTTCATGGCCTTGAAGAATATATGGTAGGCATTTGTCGGTGAGTTTTGAAATGAAACGAGATAGTGAGGTCAATCTGCCTTACAAGCATTAGACCTTTACCTTTTCTTTGGGGAATTGCATATTCATGATTGTGTGTACCTTGTCGGGGTTAGCCTCAATGCCGCGCTCGCTGACAATATATCCTAAGAACTTGCTGGCGGTGACGCCAAAGAAGCACTTCTTTGGGTTGAGGCTCATGTCGTATGCCAACAAGATGACAAATACGATGCGGAGGTTTGCTACATGTCCATCAACCTCAATGCTCTTGACGAGCATGTCGTCCACGTATACCTCAATGATCTTGCCTAAGTGCTTCGCAAACATTGCGTTCAATAGATGCTAATAGTTTGTTACACCCTTGAAAGTGCAAGTGGTGAAAGCACCGAGATTAGGCATGTCTTGCGCCTACCTTGAGTGTTGATAGGCAGTAGGGTTGTCCAAAGGAAGACAAGGCAAGGAAGTCTAATGTCCGAGCAGCTAGCCTCGCTAGACATAAGGGTGTGAAGAGTGTTAGCCTCGCTAAGGCACATGAGGTGTAGGGTGTTAGCCTCGCTAACCAAGCATGCAGGCAACAGCCAAAGCCAACATTGGCACCATTAGTAGGCAAGGAGTTAGCCTCGATGGGTTAGCCTTACCGAGAGCCTCACTAAGCGCTGATGGATGACAATCATCAGTCGGCAAGGAGTTAGCCATGTCGAGTTAGCCTCGCTAAGCACTAATGGCAATCCCATGCATTGAGAGTAGGTAATGCATGACTTGTGTGGGGGACTACTAGGGACAGTACACAGCGAGGGGCAAGGATGTCAACGCTGACAAGCATTTGCCAAAGCTAGGCAAGGCAACAAAGGTAGCTAGCAAGCAAGCAACAAGCACATGATGGTAGCTAACAAGCAAGCAATAAGCACATGATCCACGCGCGAGCAAGCAAGTTGATGCATTGGCAATGCAAGCAGCGGTTAGCGTAGGTTATTAGCTCATATCCAAAGGAAGTTAGAGGAAGTTACCTTGGGTAACTCCCTTTTGGATAAACCTAGGTGGTTGGGGATGCCAACCACAAGATCGAGTAGTTAATCAATCTAATCCCTAGGCGATTGGGGGTGTCAACCATTTGAGAAAAGCATGCGTTGCTCGACACACGTACTTAGGGAATTTGGGGTTGTCAACTTCTGAGGGTAGGCTGCCCTCTATAAATAGCCAAGTGTGTTGAGACTCCAAAGTACATGCACTTTGGGAGACACAACCAAACTTGGGAGTGCATTGCGGAGATCCAAAACACGAGTTCCTTTTGTTTAAGTGTGAGTTAATAAAGGGTTGGGATTTTGACTGTTGGTTGAGACTCTTATTCCTTATTGGTGTCCACTTAAGTGTGGGGTGGCAGCGAAACACTTGAGTGAAAAGCACATTATACTCTGAGGTGTGCTAGGTTTGTCTTGTTGTCATATGGGGGGCAGCAAGGCGCCATCACAGACTTGAGGGAAGCAAAAAAAATTCCCTATTCGAGAACGTGTCCGTGAATGTGGCTCGTTAACAAACCACATTTCGCTTGCCTCCTCCAACGAAATGGTTCGTTAATACCTTCCATTTTTAGTTGTCTATATAGGCAAAACGAGCTGGTAACATACCTTTTGTCAACGCGCTTTGTACAATGACAATGATCTTTATGACACATTGCAATATAGATTCTCCTCCAGGAAAGAGTAAGGAACAAGTTAAAGCAGCCCACGACAGCCAATGATCAGGCAGTTAACCCCCGACACTTGAGCCATAAAATATTAGGCTAACTACCTAACACCCATTACTGCAATGCTCCCCTCATCAAACAATTATCAGGTCGCACAGAGGTCTTTCTTAGCCGGGGAGTGGGGGACTCCCTGGGGGGCCTAGTAGGGGCCACCTAAAATGACAAAAGCTCTCGCTCAGAGAAGTCTATGATTGAAGGCGCACTCGCAGTGATTATGCCCGACATGCTGCTGAGGGATTGCTTTAGCGGTAGTAACTCCCCAATCAAGAAATCCCTTGTTGACTGGGGACTTAAAGGACTTGTACATACATAGTACTGTTAGGCATAATCAGCGAAAAGGAGGTCCGCCTTTCGTTGGTAGGTTAGCCCAGCAAGGGCGACCTATGAAAATACCACAAGCTAAGTTGTCACTTGAGCCAAGCCTCAGGCTTCAACGTATTGTGACGCGCTGTGCAAAGTGTAAAGACGGCTTCTCAAAGAGGTCAAAAAACACCAAACTGAAGCATATCAATCTCACATCGAAAACAAGACTGAGGCCAAACCTCACCTCACCTATAAAAGGTCTATTCCTCTCTCTCTTCATTCATTACGCATTTAATACTTACGTACCTCTACTCTGCTAACGTAAATACATTGACTGACTTTAGCATCAAAGGAGCGAAGACCGCCAATTGCGGTCTCCCCTCTTGACGCTGGTGTATTTTACTTGATAAGTGTCCAACTCTCACCTCGGCTGAGACTTCAGACCCTTTGTCCCCGTTAACGGGATCTAACATCCTTCGAAATCCTAAGCATTAACAAGGTCTACGACTATCCGCCAACGACGCGGCACAACACCCTAATGACAGTGATCTCCACGAGACATTGCAATCAAGGTTGTCCCTTGAAATAGAGTAAGGGACAGGTTAACGCAACCCATGACAGCTATTGATCGGGCAGTTAACCCCGACACTTAGGTACTAAAGATTAGGTTCGCTACCTAACGTTTGCTGCTCTAATGCAAATCCTTTCACCAAACAATTATCCTGCCAAACTGAGGTCTTTCTTAGCTGGGAATGGGGGACTCTTTGGGGGGCTTAGCAGGGGCTCACCTGAAAGGACAAAAAGCGTTTGCTCAGACAAAGTCTATAGTTGACCACGCCCTCTCACTGATTATGCTTAATGAAGGGCCTAAGGTTACGCCTCAACGTCAATAACTCCCCAACCAAGAAATTCCTCCTTAATTGGGGACTTGTATATACAGGGAATTACCTAGCATAATTAGCATCGATTGGGAGTTGCCTCATATTATCGGAATGGCCAAGCTGGTGTGACCTCTAGGAACACCGCAGGCTAGGCTTTCACCCAAACCAAAACTCAAGCCAAACATGTTGTAACACGCCGTCATGCGCTAGACCAATGGAAAGTCTTGAAAACATATAGTTGAAGAACATCAGTCTCACATCGGAAAGAATGTGAAGGTCACCCTTCATTTCATCTATAAAATGTATTCTCTCTCTCTCTCTCTCTCTTCATTCATTACGCATTTATTATCTGCATACCTATCGCTACTCTGTCAACATAAATACATTGACTAACTTAGGCATCGAAGGAGCAAAGACCGCCAACCATGGTTTCCCTCTTAACGCTAGTGTATTTCAATTAACAAGTTGCGGCCTTACTTACCTCACCAAATCAACCAAGACTCTAAACCTGTGTCTGTGTTAACGGGATCAAACTTCCCTTGAATCTTGAGCATTAACATTGGGGTTGAGATGCATGCCCTATATGCCATTAAGATAGCGAATAAGATGCGCAAGTTTTCAACATGTATGCTAGCCTTGACGCTCTTGATGGGCATGTTGTCCATATATACCTCAATAATCTTGCCTAGGTGTTCTACAAACATTGCGTTCATCAGGCGTTGGTACGTGACCTCTGTATTCTTTAGGCCAAAAGGTATGACATTTTAGTAGTATAAGCCCTTGTCAGTGGTGAACATTGTGGGATTTTTGGTCGCCAGAATGCATTTTGATCTGGTTGTAGCAAGACTACGCATCCATCATGCTAAGTAGCTCATGGCCTGCCTTTACGTTAACTAGTAGGTCAATGCGTGGAAGTTGTCCTTAGGGCATAGAAGACATATGAAACTCATATTGCACTAAAGAAATCTACTTAGTGCCTTGAAAAGTAAACATGTGAACTGTAAATAATACACATGAAACATTGTGGCTTTGGAAGCTTGATAATCAAAAGTAGTATAAAATATGTATATTTTATTAATATGTTTTTATGAGGCCTAAACTCTATAAGCAATGATAAATGAAAATATTAAGTCTTTTTGTAAATGTGAATTTTTTTTTTTTTTTTTGGGAATGAACTGAAAATGTGAAATTTGGCCAAAAACTTGTGTTCTAGAGTAAGGATTTTCACTCAAATTGTACCAATTTTGAAATGAGAGTCAAAACATAGTTTTCTTGAAAAAATGACTTTTATGAGATTCATGGAAGACATTTGAAACTCATGTCAATTCAGTGCTTTGAAAAGTAAACACGTGAACTGTTAAGTTGCATGTATAAAGTATTGTGGGCTTTGAGATTGATAATCATAATTAGCATGACCACATTTATAATATTATTTAATTGAATATTAGTTAAGTTTATTTGATAATATTCTTCTTCAGTGTCGAAGAGCATGTCGATACGAGTTCGTAGACATGCGGCACGCTAAATTTTGACATCGTATGAAAGAGTGTTGGTCTATACAAGTTTGGGGATTATGATGGTTTAGACATCCGAAATGTTGAAAGGTATGTCGATACGAGTATTCTAACAGAGTATGGAAGAGTTTTGGTCTATAGAAGTTTGGGCATTAGGGTTTAGGGGTTGGGGTGGTTTAGACATCCGAAATGTTAAAGGGCAGGTCGACACGAGTTTGTAGACATGTGGCACACTTTATTCCGAGATTGTATGAGAGAGAGTTATGTTTATTGTGGTTTAGGGGTTAGGGTTTAGGGTTTAGGGGTTAGGGTTGTACAAGACCTCCGGATTATGGAAGGGCACGTCGATACAAGTTCGTAGACATGCGGCACGCTTTATTCCGAGATCGTATGAGACAGTTATGTTTTT